>NC_089596.1:108424934-108724934 GCF_019320115.1 Miscanthus floridulus
TCGTCTCCAACATGCATCACGAGGTGCGCATCCAGGCCATCGTAACCTACTATGGGTCAAAGCTTGGAGAGAGGAAAACCAAGAAAGACGCAAGAGAGATGCAACTGACCCAGGAGCAGTACCTTGAGGTAAATGAAGAACATCAATATTGATTCGTTTTGTGATTAAGTTGGTTTAATTTGATCTTCTTATATGTCCAATACTTGATGACGTGTAGATGATTCCCTGGTGGTGCCAAGCGTATCCCGAGTGCTGGGCGATGATGGTGGACAGGTGGTTCATGGAGGAGTACCTCAAGATGCATAGGGATGCCTAGGACCGTTGTTTGCATATGCAAGGTCCAGCACACCATCAAGGCAGCCATAGCCTCGCCGAATACAAACAAGCATGGGTACGTGAATTCATTTATCTATTGTGACGCTTAGTTCTGCCTGATTTTTCCTGTCGGCATCACATAGTGGCCAGGCTTGCTCGGACTTCCAGGCATGGTGTATGGCCCACAAGGGCAAGGCGATGTCTGATGTCTCCTTCAACCTAGAGGACCCACCCGAGGCATACACGAACCCGAGCATCCACTCCCGCATCAGTGAGTACACTGAGGTGGTGAGGTCGCTCCATGGGTTAGACCATGATCCGAGCACCTAGGACTTCGATGGAGAGGCCGTCATGAGGGCAGGGCAAGGCAAGAAGCTTGGGCGGTTCTGGCTTGGCGATGGCATCATCGACACGCCTCTAGTCCCTCTCTCTCCCAGATCCAAGCATGGAGCACGAGCGAGAGCCCAGCCATTCACACACGGCCGACTGCTGCATAGCACCAGGTCAATGCACTCGAGGTTATTCCTGTTTTACTCGTCACACATTGATCTTTACACACCTTAATTAGCTTTGCATTACTGAAATATTGGAGTGAAATATTGCAGGCCCGGCTAGAACAAGAAATGAGGCAACGTCTAGAGCTAGAGGCCGGGCACTAGAGGATGGTGGCCCAGCTGGAGGCTAAGCGGGCCAAGCGGCAGGCCCAGGCGCAGAGGCTGACAGACATTACGGAGTTCCTACAAGGACTTGGACAACGTGTGGGCTTCTCTCTACCACCTGGGCTATTGGTTCCACCTCTGCCTCCACATCCTGTAGCTATAGCTACTCCTGTGAGTATGAAAGTTTTTTACTTTCACTTGTGCTTTGCTTGTATGGCCTCTACCTTCCTAGATTAGCTATCCAAATAATCTTGTCTCACATGCAATCTTTTCTCCTTTGTGTAGTCTCCATCTGACGGTGGTTCGAATAATCCACCTCATGCACCTCCGAATGATGGAGCTGGGCCTTCACCACAGTTGCCTTGGCCGAGATGAGTGCACGTTGTATTTTTTTTCATTTGTTGTTCACTTTGTGATGTACTTGTGATGCACTTGTGGACTTTGATGGACTTGTGGATTTATTTGGATGAACTTGAGCACTTATTATTATATATGTGATATATATTGTGATGGATGTGATATGTGCGGATGGATGTGTGGATGGATGAGATATATATGTGATGGATGAGATATATATGTGATGAATGAGATATATATGTGATGGATGAGATATATATGTGATGAATGAGATATATATGTGATGGATGAGATATATATGTGATATATGTTTGTATGAATTTATTTGTCATGATGGAATGTAAAAAAAATAAAAAATTACAGTTTTGGGTCACTTTGCCGAGTGTTACACTCGGCAAAGGACCCCTTTGCCGAGTGCAATGGTCACAGCACTCGGCAAAGCTAGAAAAATGGGTGTCCAGAAAACCATTTTTCCAGCTTTGCCGAGTGCTGTGACCATGGCACTCGGCAAATAATTTTTTTTTTTAAATTCAAACTTTGCCGAGTGTCGGACAGAGGGCACTCGACAAAGTAATTTAAAAAAAATTCAAACTTTGTCGAGTGCTGGACAGAGGGCACTCGGCAAAGAATTTTTTTTAAACAAAATCAAACTTTGCCGAGTGCCGGACAGAGGGCACTCGACAAAGAATTTTTTTTAAAAAAATAAAAAATCTTTGCCGAGTGCCTGAAGGTTGGCACTCGGCAAAGAAATTTTGTAAAAAAAAATTAAAAACTCTTTGCCGAGTGCCTGAAGGGTTGGCACTCGGCAAAGAATTTTTTTTAAAAAAATAAAAAATCTTTGCCGAGTGCCTGCAGGGTTAGCACTCGGCAAAGTGACCGTCAACGAGACCGGCGCCGTGACGGTCGCTTTTTTTTTTTGCCGAGTATCCCCGGGGCACTCGGCAAAGCCTTTGCCGAGTGCCCAATAAAAGACACTCGGCAAAGAGGGCTTTGTCGATCAATTTTTTGCCGTGTGTTCTTTACCGAGTGCCGCACTCGGCAAAGGCTTTGCCGAGTGCAATCTGGCCTTTGCCGAGTGCCTCAGGCACTCAGCGAAGAACCTGAATCCAGTAGTGAATATATGTATGCACAACAACCCCGTGCATACTGTCTTCATCAAATTTTCTTCCCTAGCGCCATGATCTAGTCCCTACAGGCCGCCGCATTGTCCACGTGTCCACTGCTTGTTCCTGCTTCATGGATGCCTCCACCATGAGGCTGCACATCTAAGAGATGATGAACAGAGTGAGCGCCATAGTTCTGAGAGGAGAGGGATGTATGGAGATAAAATATGTGGGAAAGTCAGCAAGTGAGGAAGATGATAGGCGCTCAGATGTCGTTGCCACATGCCGAAAGATGGGTTCATCCTAAGAGTGCAACACCCTCACCTGTGGCTTGATGGACGAGGGATGGGCCACCGCCACATGCTTAGAGATCTAGCTAGAGCACAACAGTGGCAGAGATGGTAGCATGGTTAGGAGACAGTAGCATGGTCACCGAGAGCTTGGACGTCTAGAGACAGGAGCATGAGAGCCGTAAGAGAGAGAGGGCTGGGGAGAGGTGGGGTGCTATGAGAGTAAGAGGGATGTGAGAGGGCAATAGCTGAGGGACTTGTGAATTTTGATGATTCCTCCACCACGCGCTGGTCCTCTCGTCGTTGCTCCTCCTCGCCTCTGGGTTCTATGGTGCAGGTTGAGCATCATTAGATCTAGCGGATCTGGTGATGACCTGGTTAGGTCCCCATGCCACCGCACATGCACGTTGGCTATGTGGTGGCCATGGCCGCAGCCATAGCCGAAAGATGGATCTAGCGAATCTGAGCAGACACGGTGAGGCCCGGCCCTGCAACCCCATGCATGCATGCCGGCTAGGCCAGGCAGTGGCCGGGTGTCTAGGGTCACTGCCGTGATGGGCGAGCCTTCCATCTTCTTTGAGGAGCGGTTCAATGGTGCAGGATGCAGAGATCCGATGACGACCCGATCAGGCCCGCCATGCGTGACCATGCCCCCTAGCGCACTGGCCAGCTAGGCCAGGTGGTGGCTATTGATGGTCGTTAAAGTCAACTATAAACTATCAATATTACATATAATCATCCTTAAAATCAATCACCAACATAGGTCTAGTGGTTAAACTAAGTATTTCCATGAATTTTGGTGATTTTGTGAATGCAGCAGGGTTTATCCAGAAAACCGGCCAAAGTGGGCCAGGCTATATATCACAAGAAATCAGATCCATCCACAACGAAACCAGCTCTACTAGGCTCTAATCCACAGTGGCCAAATAAGGAGATCCATGTGGAAGGGGACCATGGTGGGGTTGGCCGACCCCACCTATAGGTCGATCAACCTCCGTGGGCCCACCTATCAACGTAAGTTGTCTCTAACTGACTTTAAGGATAAATCTCCACCATTTATTTAAGTCGGTTTGGATGGAAGTACGAGATTAAGTCATGCCACAGAATCATGGGCCCACAAGAAGCCTGGTGCCCCCTATAAAATTACCCCAGACCCCCTCAGAAAGGCATCCATTCAGGATTAGTTCGATCTCAATCAGATCAACAAACCCCATGAGGAATAGGTCTAGGGCTCTCCAATGTAGTAGATTAGTAACTTGAGAATTAGGGTCGAGTTGGACTCATGTCCAGATTCTAGATCTAGTCTTGAAGGTTTGGTAAGCCATTGTATCTACATTTTCATATGTTATGTGACTTTAGTATTTACATGTCATACTCTTATCTACATGGTTATGTTTACGTTGGTTATATGCTTAAGTAGTCAAAGCTACCTTTATGGTTATGCATAGGATCATAGAGCTCTTGACCAAGCTTTATTTGAATGGGTTTAGTAGCAGACCTTGTGTAAGTATGGTGCTTATACACGGTAGTGCATGCGGATGCACCCTACATTCCGAGTATGGTAGATTTGCGTGGATGACAACCTCGTAGATCCTTTGTGTTCCACCCCCGTCTATAGGACTAGGAGACCTATGTCATGATGGAGAAGTATATTTATTATGCTCCTCTTTAGAGATGTCCCTTATACATGAATGTAGAGCTAATCTTTTTCTATAAAGAGTTTATATGCCACTATAATTCTATAACTCTATAGATATCATAGGAATCTACCTCACCTATTATTTTCCCAAGTTAATCAAGTTTATTTATCTCATATGGTTTATCCCCTGAGTGTCAGTATTCATAATTCCTAGCATTACATTTACCCCTGCTATAGCTATGTTGGTATGTTGATTAGTAGATATTCCTTTATTATTCAATAATCTTTATCCCATTGTTTCCCTTTGGTAAAATATAAATAATGATACCTGGAATACTCCAGGTGAAATGCTACAATGGTATTCTGTGCGCTTGTGGAATTCTTATTTTTAGTTTGCATTAACAAATACCAACAAGCATTTCCGGCGCCATTGTAGGGGAAACAATTGGTGTAAAGATTTTTATTATTAACATACCACTAGTTTTAGTATGATTACCCCTGTTATGTTGAATTGTGTAATAGATAGGATAGCAGACGCTGTTTCGACCTCCCGACAAGATTCCACAAGAAAAGAAAAGAAGAGAGAAACATTGAAGATCCTAGGGTGCTTGAACTTCATGATCCATCAACACTAGAACCCTACCACCTCATAGGTTTGTATAGACATATATATTATTATAACCATGTGTAGATTGGAGAAAAGGTTGCCGTCACAAGAATTCAAATCACATCTCATGTGGCAAACATAGACGCTGCACTACTCACAAATTCCATTGTGAGTCATTGTGAGTTAGATCAAGAAAGGTGAGGTAGTCTTGCTCATGGACCTTAAACTTGATGAGCAGTTATCTTTTAGTTTTTGCATTCCACTACATGTTTACTTTGAATAATCCATGCATCCATCTCTAGTGGCTTGGGTGGACTCAAGAACATAGAGAAGACACGATGATGTATCATGGTTTAGGCTATTGGGGCCCTGCGTCTAGTAGTAGTAGTTCTTTGTATTCGAGAGCACCCAAATCAGGGGGTTACAACAAGAGTGTGTAAGAGATTTGGAAGGGGATCGCTCGGTGCTATCCTATGGTTTCTTAGTGGTGAGGTTGCTTCTCGATGATGGAGAAGAAAGACAGACAGGAGGAGCACTTGGTCGTTCCTCTCTAGGTTGGTCTGCTCTTGGTGTAGAGCTCAAAGTGGTCTAGAGGACTCTGTTATGTTCTATTTTGGTCTCCCCCATCTATAGGATCTAAGCTCCCCTTATAAACCAAGGTAGGTTGGGTACAAGGTGGTTCGAGGGTTGAGTCTATGGTCTACATGTGCTAAAGTCTAGAAGGGTGCTGCTTCAGCATAGATGGACCTTGGCATTATTGTGGAGTCAGAGGAGCCTCAGGTGCCGTCTGGCTGCTCTGCCCTGATGCTCTAACCGTTAGGGGTTGTTGGCTTGGATCGGCCTCCACCGGGTGAGCCTTCTCGAGGCTTTCTTGGTGGTGAAAGCGTCTGGCTTGAGGCTAGGGCTAACGAGTGGGCCTGGGAGCCCCTGAGCACCTAGAGCCGGCAAAGGAATTTGTCTCCTTATGTCAAGCCGTGTGCATGACCTTATCGGATGAGTGGGCAACAATGTTGTGCCCGTTGGTCGGGGTGGTGTTGAGGAGCCCCCGAGCTCTAGGTGCTGGGTTCCTACCCTACCTTTGGCTCAGACTAGAGTAAAGCTAAGGATTAGGCTTGAGCTACCATTGATCAGGATCCTAGAGCTCCAGTGAGCCCTCAAATCCCGAGCAGATGCCAAGGGTGTGCTTGGGTTTCACCCGATTCTTTGCTAGAGGGTACGCGCAAGCATACCCAATGGGTATCACCCTTGAGCCTCAAGCGATCCTAGAGGGATCGGTCAAGGGGTCCTTTGATTGGGAACCTCTCCCCTAGGGACTTAGCATATCCCTATGTTTGAGTCTCATCAATGTGGAGGATCGACTTCAAGTACAATCGACACCGAGGATGGCTTTTTGTTAAGAAGAGGATGATGACATGACCTCCATACATATGACCATGCTTGGAGATGGAGGCCAAGGAGATTAGCAAGGGTGTCCAAATTGAGAAGGAGGCCCAAAGCTTATCTGGTTTGAGTCACCAAGGCGGAGGCCCAAATCAAGTTTTGAGTCCATCTCAGAATCCAGGACTAGTCCTAGGTAAAATCAACGCCCAGGCCGCATACAGACTCTAATTTCAATGATCCACATATTCTTGGAAAAATAATTTGATAAACTAACCAATGGTTTTTGTTTGATGTCAAAATTCATTAGAGGTCAACAAGAATCATTGAAACAATTCAACATCCAGAATTTGCCAGGGTGTTGTGACACCGTCTTTTGGTCCATTGGGCCATGTATTGTCTTAGAGCCCATTAGAGGGCACGTCTAGGGAGGGTGAATTCCAAGGCTCTATAATTAGCAAACATTGCTTTTGCTAGGGTATGAGGATTTTGTTGCATTCTTGTTTTCCTTGTGAAATAGACATTGTTTGCTGCAAATGTATCGTCAAGATCGCTTGTTGTGAACCAGGGCCCCAGTTCTTGATCTAGCCTATTCACATGTGGCAATTAGTCCTTTCAAATAAAGACTTGAACTCTTCTTCAGATTCATAAGCTTCATATTTACTTACGATTTCATATTGTATTTTCCCGTTCTTGCTTGTGTTCTCGATTTGCTTACAGGAATGCCTTCTCGGCGAGGTCAATCATGTTATGCATGGTTGATAACCAACGGAGCAGACGTGTAATGATTGTAGGGGTCTGAATCAGTCTTGGTTCGAAGCCTAAATCATGAATGTCAAGTCTCCATCAATCGACGCTTACCTATCGGAACATGGGGCCTCGTCTACATCATTTGTCCTATTGTGTCACGCCATATGTGTGACCCTATCGAGGGGGTGGCCGATAGTGCCTCCTGCTTGTTGAACAGGTGAGCATCGTGAAGCCCCTGAGCCTGTCGAAGCCTTGGAAGCCTGGCAGGTTGGTCAACCCTCGGGGTGTTGGGCGCTGGCCTGAGCGCTAGCTCGGGCTAGGGTAGAGCTAGAGTTAGGCTTAGGCTACCGTTGGTCGGGAGTTTGGGGCCTTGGCGAGCCCCTGATCCCTGAGTAGAGGCCATGGGCATGCCCAAGCTCTAACTTGCTTTATCCATAGGGTACGCGAGCGTATCCGATGGGTATAGCCCAAGAGTGATCGTGGAGGGAGATCGGTCGGGGGTCTATCGGTCGAGAGTCTATCTCCTAGGGACTTAACATACCCCTATGTTTGACTCTCATTAGGCGGCCTCCTACACCAGCTCAATCACCAGCAATGGGAAGGGCGCTAGGGGCGCATCTAGCTAGGGCACAGCGTATCGAAAAATAGCCAATGATGCCAAATGGAAACAAAAATCCCACCATGAGATTGTGGAGTTTGTTTGGATTGAAAGATCCACATAGGAGAGGATCTCTCTGTGCATAATAAAATGGGCGCTGGCATGACAGTGTATTTGGTTCACAATAAGAAGACAGGAACACATACTTTATTAATCATCATGGGTTAACAAATACAAGTTCCTAAGAACATGCTCCATGGCCTGCTGATGGCGATCTAACTTGGGCGATCATGGTCTTCTGGTTCCTAGGGCATCGGGAGGCTCCTAGTTAATTACCACAATGAGCTAGCTCATAGAGCACCTCCAATTTTGCTATGGTTGTTGTCTTTAATCCTCACTTCATGTCTCCTTGCATGTGTGTTAGTGTAGGTGTAGATGGCGTCAGCGTGATGGCCTCATCGGCCCATAAGCCAGTATAATAGAGCTAGGGCATTGGCTATGCCCGCCCGCATCATTTGCCTCATCGGTGTCAAATGAAGCATGGTGTTGTCATTGTGGTAGCAAGTGCATGGTTGGTGTAGCTTGGACTACTTCAGACTTCTTGGCAACGTCATTGTGGTGTGCTGTAGAACTTGATCACAATGGTCGTCGAAGTAGAAGGCCTCGTTAGCCCATCAGTTGGTGTAGCACAGTGGACTATCAGCCTCGCCTACTCACGTTGTCCACCTCATCAGTGTTGAGTGGTGTGTGCTTGTCGATGTAGAGGTAGCACATTGTCATGGTGCAATTAGAACATCAGCACGCCCCCTCGTACCGCCTTCCTTGTCAGTGTCGAATGGAGCATAGTATCAACGTAGATGGAGTCGCCCACCCTAGTGTCATCCACTACTATAGACATGATTTTTAGGGGTGGATCAAGACCATTTATAGCAATGGTGATGAGGACATCACTCCTTTGGATGTACCCGCTGATCCTCCAACCGTCATGCAAGGTCCAATGACCCGGGCTCGAATGCGTTAACTCAATTTAGTGGTGAGCTCGTTCTTAAGCGATCCTTTTCATACTTTTGAGAATAGACTACTACCTAATGATATTATCTTGCTTAGGAACATTGGAGAGGGTCATGAGGGACTTAGAGGACATGGTGGAGGCGATGATGACCAGCAAGGATGTCCAACAGAAACTGGAGGCCTGATCCAACATGATTTTGAGTCTGCCTTAAACTGGTCACCCAAGATGCATCCGGACTCCATTTCTGACGATCCACATATGGTTGGAAAGATAATTTGATAAGGAAGCCAATCTAAGTAGGTTCATGTCAAAATCCCTTCAGAATCAATAGGAATCGTCAAAACAATTCAGCATCCAAAATCTACCAGGGTGCTGCGACACCGTCTTTTGGTCCATTGGACCGTGTATCGTGTTTGGGCCTATTAGGGGGTGCGTCTAGGGTAGGCGATGACCCTAAGACCTTTATAATCATACGCCATCGCCGACATTAGGTTTTGGATTTTGCTTAGATTAATCTGTCAAGAACAGTTTTGCCGTTTATCGGTTTGTGAGACCCCAACTTCGTGAGATTAATCATTCATCTGCAATTTGGTTGCTTTCTTTCTTGTTCTTGCTTGTGTTCTTTGTTGCGTAGGTAGGGATTAACCTTCTTGGCAAGGTCAACCAGATGCATCTCGATTGGTAACCAGTGGAGTTGTGGTGCTAAGATTGCAGGGTTCGATCTTTCGATCTGAATCCGGATCGGTGTGTCATTCTCTGCCACAACGATAGTTACCTCTACCTGACGGAAGATCTAGATCCCCATTCCCATTAAGTGGTAATCAGAGCTAAGGTATACCGTCAGGTTCACATTTATCCCCTAGTTTTGAGTGTTTTGCATTCGTCCCATAGTCCAGTGCCATACTTGTTTTTTCCTATCCTAGAACCTTCCGCGCCATAGCCTTTGCATATTTTAGTTCCAGAGTCCATCGTGTTGAGTTTGTGTCCTAGTCGAGGTCTTGTTGCTGGTTAGGTCATGTTAGAGTCTAGTTCATGTGTTTTCCCCATCGTTTCCATCAAATCTTTGCTCCCGTGACCAATTTTGCGCACATTGTTCCCGTTTTGTCCTTTAATTCGGAGCCAATTCTTAAAATTAGTCTAGTTTTCGCATACGAACTTGGATTTCGACATTCCATATATCAAAATCGATTAGAAATTTTTTTTGGATCCATCCATCCCTCGCATTGTTAGGGTCAGAGATTTTTATTTTGGTCAAAAACTGGTCACAAATCATCTTTTCGTGGTCACAAGCTTTTTGTCATTTTTGAGCACGTCTTCTGAAATTTCCATAGGCCACGTATTTCACTTGTTTAGGCTCATATTTTTTGTGGTTACTTATTTTGTGCTCCTAAGTGAAGGAAAAATATCAAAAAAATAAAAAGAGAAATTCGAAATTTCTGAAAAAACAACGACAACCCAAAAAATAGAAAAAAGAGAGGGGCAAAAGAGGAACAATATCTAGAGGAGCACATAGAGAAGGCCAAAGTGAGCTGTGTTAGCATGTGCTGTCTTGTTCCTTATTTGTGTTGCTATTGCTATCCACCATACTTGTTTTTCACACACCTATCACCTTGCTATCCATCATACTTATTTGTCACACACCTGGTACTTAAAACATTTTAGACCAGCAACGAGAATAAGTACTTTGGACTATAATTCATCATTACTTTCTGTTACTGACTTGTGTGCCAAATATACATATTATTTTTTGTGTGCCTTCCAAGCTCCACAAACTCTTCAGATCATTATAGAAAAAGGGCCTTTCAATCTTGGTACCACTGCCTCATAGGTATCATGAACCAGCCGCCGGTTGTACCACCCACTGCTTGTGTTGGTAAGAACTTTGTAAGAGCTTGGTAAGACGCTTCCACTTGCTGTGAAAAGTGACACCACTGCAACTGCAACCACGTAGTCATTTGGTAGGGATAACTTTCACTATTTGTTCCTATTTTTGTGTTTACAATGGTAGGAGATGATCAGACTGGAGATAACAATCCTAAGGGTTTCAATGAGTGTGTCAGCCAAGAGCAACTGCAAGCTGTTGTAGAGGATGTCCAAAAAAGGATGAATGAGGCCATCAGGAAGGCCGTCACTGACGCACTCATTGAACTCAACATTAGCAACAGCATGGAGAGATTGGACAAACGAATTTCCATGCTAACCAACAAGGTTACTGAGTTGGAAACCTTTGTGGCGAGCAATAACAACGTCTCCGGCAGTAACACCGATGGTCTCTTGCCAGAAGACACGGTGCATGATCGAGCAGCCTTCTGACAAGCAAGATTACGACGACGTCTTCATCGCAACGACAGGTATGGGTGGTGTCCACCACCATCAAGGTAATAATTACTGTGTGCCCGATGATCCTTATGCTAAGATTAAGTTCACAATACCATCTTTTTTGGGTCATTATGATGCTGAGGGATATCTTGATTGGGAGATGATAGTAGAACAAAAGTTTAGCGCCCACCTTGTGCTTGAGCATCATAGAGTTCGATAAGCTACTAGTGAATTTAAGGATTTTGCCATTATTTGGTGGAATGGGCTAGCTGCATGGGATGCTTTACCTGGTTCATGGGAAGAACTTAAGGTAGCTATGCATGATCATTTTGTACCTCCTTCTTATCATGGAGACTTGCATAAGAAATTGATGCGTTTAGAACAAGGAGATAAATCTATATAGGATTACTATGGTGAGCTCCAAAAGGGATTGATGCGCTGTAGTGTTGTCGAGGGGAACGAAGATTCCATTTGTCATTTTTATTCAGGTTTGAGGCACGAGATTCAGGACATTGTTGATTATAAAGAATTTAACACTGTCAACTAGTTGTTTCAGTTTGCTATGCATGCAGAAAAGGAATTGCAAGGGCGTGAACAGCAGAGCAAGAGCAAGGTTAGCACCACATACACGCCATGCTCGACACCATCTTTGGGGCTGACCAAGCCAACCACTTTTCAGGCACCTCCACCAGCGACCAAGTGACCAATAGCCTCTGGAGTTACCGCTACACCTAAGGCACCTCCTGCATGACCTTCAGATTTAGGTAAAAATTCTTTGTAGGTGCCTACCAAGAGTGCCTCATTCATTGCATCGACGGGACACACTTTGAGCATTCAGTGCCACCACTGCCATGGCATTAGCTATATATAGAAGGACTGCCCAAGTCAGCGAGCATATATTGCTATAGAAGATGGTTACATTAGCACCTCTGACATTGAGGATGAAGATGACCAAGATGCAGACGAGGAGGACGACAAAGTCCTTGGTGATGAGGCCATGGCGGCCTATAGGAGCATCATCGTACAGCGGGTGCTCAGCTCACAAGTCCAGCAACATGAAAAGCTACAACGCCATAACTTGTTCAAGATTTTCTTCGTCATCAGCAACCGTCGAGTATGTGTCATTATTGATGGAGGTAGCTGCAATAATTTGGTGAGTTTTGAATTGGTCCAAAAGCTTGGCTTGACCACATGCCCACACCCACATCCATACCATATTCAGTGGCTAAATGATTCTAGAAAAGCAAAGATAATACAAACTTGCAGAGTTTCATTTTCCATTGGTTCTTATGCTGATTCTGTTGATTGTGATGTGGTACCTATGCAAGCCTATTCACTCTTATTGGGTCGTCCTTGGGAACATGATAATGTTGCTACACACCATGGTAGAAGTAATAAATACACCTTTGAGCATAAAGGAAAGAAAATTACTTTGGTACCTTTGACCCCTGCTCAAACTGTATAAGCTGATAGAGAACGCGCTGCTAGTTTGAATGATGCTCAATCTGAAAATCAGCAAGTTGCTAATTCTATTCTCCCACCTAAAAATGATAAGTCTACATCTAATTCTAAGGCTGAGGGGATTAAATTGAAGGGTGGTGTTATGCTTTCAACAAAATGTGACTTTGCTGAAATTTCTGATGATGATATTTGCTATGCTTTGGTATGCAAATGAGCTATGTTTTCGCTTGATGATATTGTTAGCTCGATGCCTCCTGTTGTCACTAACCTTTTGTAGGAGTATGAGGATATTTTTCTAGCTAAGATACCCCTAGGGCTACCACCTATGAGAGGGATAGAGCATCAAATCGATTTGATTCTGGGAGCAACCTTGCCCAATCGAGCTGCCTATCGAACCAATCCCAAAGAGACTAAGGAAATTCAGCGGTAGGTCCAAGACCTTTTGGACTACGGGTATGTACGTGAAAGCCTTAGTCCTTGTGCTATTCCTGTACTTTTGGTTTCTAAGAAAGATGGAACTTGGCGTATGTGTGTTGATTGTAGAGCCATCAATAATATTACTATTCGATATCGTCATCCTATTCCTAGGCTAGACGACATGCTTGATGAGTTGTGTGGTTCTATAATTTTCACCAAGATTGACTTGCAAAGTGGCTACCACCAAATTAGAATGAAACCTGGAGATGAATGGAAAACTGCGTTTGAAACCAAATTTGGGTTGTATGAGTGGTTAGTAATGCCTTTTGGTTTGACAAATGCACCTAGCACTTTCATGCGCTTAATGAATGGGGGTTTAAGAGCTTTTATTGGTCATTTTGTGGTAGTTTACTTTGATGATATATTGATTTACAACAAGTCTTTTGATGAACATATGGATCACTTACGTGTTGTTTTTAATGCTTTACGTGATGCATGTTTATTTTGTAACCTTGAGAAGTGCATCTTTTGCATGGATCGAGTTTCTTTTCTTGGCTATGTTGTAACTCCATAGAGAACTGAGGTGGATGAGATAAAAATTGAAGCCATAAAGAGCTGGCCGGTTCCCCAAACCATCACACTAGTGAGGAGTTTTCTTGGTCTTGCAGGATTCTACCGCCGCTTCATCAAAGATTTCAGCACCTTTGCTGCCCCGTTGCATGAGTTGACGAAGAAAGGGGTGGTGTTCCATTGGGGAAAGGCACATGAGGAGTCCTTTGACACTTTGAAGGACAAGCTCACACACGCACCATTGCTGTAACTTCTAAATTTTGGTAAGACTTTTGAGCTAGAATGTGATGCTAGTAGAGTTGGCATTGGGGTGTTTTGATGCAAGATGGTAAACCCATTGCTTACTTTAGTGAAAAATTGCATGGTCCTGTTCTGAATTATTCCACATATGATAAGGAATTGTATGCACTTGTCCGTTCTTTAGAGACGTGGCGTAATTATTTGTGGCCTAAAGAATTTATTATTCATTCTGATCATGAATCACTTAAGTATCTTCGCTCACAACATAATCTAAATCGTAGGCATGCTAAATGGGTTGAATTTATTGAATCTTTTCCTTATATTATCAAACACAAGAAAGGAAAGGATAATGTGATTGCTGATGCTTTGTCTAGATGATATACATTGCTGTCCCAACTTGATTGTCGGATTTTTGGGCTTGAATCAGTAAAAGAACAATATGCGCTTGATCCTGATTTTAAGGACGTGTTGCTAAATTGTAGAGAGGGCCGTACATGGAATAAGTTTATGATCAATGATGGGTTTTTATTTAGAGCTAATCACCTATGCATTCCAGTTAGCTCCGTTTGTCTTTTATTGTTGTAGGAGGCACATGGAGATGGATTGATGGGATATTTTGCAGCTAAGAAGATAGAGGAGGTGTTGTCCACACATTTCTTTTGGCCTAGGATGAAGCGAGATGTAGAACAGTACGTGGCTTGGTGCACCACATGTCAAAAAGCTAAGTCATGGTTGAACTCACATGGTTTGTATATGCCTCTTCCTGTTCCTTCTACTCCTTGAGATGATATATGTATGGATTTTGTGTTGGGTTTGCCAAGGACTAAGAGGGGGAGGGATAGTATTTTTGTGGTGGTTGATCGTTTTTTTAAGATGGCATATTTTATTCCTTGTCATAAGAGCGACGATGCTGTTCATATTGCTGACCTTTTCTTTCAAGAAATTGTTCGCTTGCATGGTATGCCTTCTACTATTGTTTTAGATCGTGATACAAAATTCTTGAGTCATTTTTGGCGCACTTTGTGGAATAAATTGGGGACCAAGCTGCTGTTTTCTACAACATGTCATCCCCAAACTGATGGGCAAATGGAGGTAGTGAATCAAACATTGTCCACCATGTTGAGAGCAATTTTGAAGCGCAATTTGAAGATGTGGGAAGAGTGTTTGCCGCATGTGGAGTTTGCATATAATAGGGCGGAACATTCCACCACCAAGGTAAGTCCTTTTCAGGTAGTGTATGGTTTTAACCCTCGTGCTCCTATTGATCTTTTGCCTTTACCTACCACTGAAAGAACACATAGTGATGCTAGAGAGCGTGCTGATTTCATTCGTAAGTTGCATGAAACAACTAAAGCAAATATTGAAAGAATGAATAAAAAGTATAGAATTGCTGGTAGTAAAGGTAGAAAAGAAATTAAACTTGAACCGGGTGATTTGGTTTGGCTACATTTGAGAAAAGATAGATTTCCTGAACTGCGTAAGTCTAAATTAATGCCAAGAGCAGCTGGTCCTTATAAGATAATTGAGAAAATAAATGATAATTCCTACAAACTTGAGTTGCTACCCAAGTTCGGGGTTAGTCCCACCTTTAACATTATAGATCTAAAACCTTATTTGGGAGAAGAAGATGAGCTTGAGTCGAGGATGACTCAATTTCAAGAGGGGGAGGATGATGAGGACATCACTCCTTTGGATGTACCCACTGATCCTCCAACCGTCTTGCAAGGTTCAATGACCCAGGCTCGAATGCGTCAACTCAATTTAGAGGTGAGCTTGTTCTTAAGCGATCCTTTTCATACTTTTGAGAATAGACTACTACCTAATGATGTTATCTTGCTTAGGAACATTGGAGAGGGTCATGAGGGACTTAGAGGATGTGGTGGAGGTGATGATGACCAGCAAGGACGTCCAACAGAAACCAGAGGCCCGATCCAACATGATTTCGAGTCTGCCTCGGTCTCCAGGACCAGTCTGCCTTAAACTACTCACCCAGGACGCATACGGACTCCGTTTCCGACGATCCATATATGGTTGGAAAGATAATTTGATAAGAAATCCAATCCAAGTGGTTTCACATCAAAAGCCCTTCAAAACAAGTCAGCGTCTAGAATCTGCCAAGGTGCTATGACACCGTCTTTAGGTCCGTTGGACCGTGTATCATGTTTGGGCCCATTAGGTGGTGCGTCCAGGGTACGCGACAACCCTAAGACCTTTATAATCATACGCCACTACTGACATTAGGTTTTAGGTTTTGCTTAGATTAATCTATCAAGAACAGTTTTGCCGTTCATTGGTTTGTGAGACCCCAACTTCATGAGATTAATCATTCATCTGCAATTTGGTTGCTTTCTTTCTTGTTCTTGCTTGTGTTCTACATTGCGCAGGCAGGGATTAGCCTTCTTGGTGAGGTCAACTAGATCCGTGTCTTGGTTGATAACCAGAGCAGTTGTGGTGCTAAGATTGCAGGGTTCGATCTTTCGATCTGAAGCCGGATCGGTGTGTCATTCTCCGCCACAACGATAGTTACCTCTACCTGACAGAAGATTAGGATCCCCGTTCCCATTAAACGGTTTGGCCAGTCGCCCCTACCAAACCATTGCTACAAATGGCCGATTTCTAGGGGCGACTTTTCCAGAAATCTTGAAATCAGGCCAAAAAATAGCAATTTTCTTAATCCAGGGAGGCCCCCATCGGTCAGTCACCCACCCTGCAAGTTGCGGCATTTTTCGCACAAAAATTGAGCGCTTTGCAATTGGCGGGATTTGAACTCACGACCTCTTCCTCACACATTCCCTCTTTTACCACCCTGCACCTCACACTCGTGTCTATATTGGATTTTCTTTCCCAACATATTATCCTAAACCGAGTTTAAATTGATTGTTTGAGGCCCTAAACGAATTCAAATGAAAAAGTTGTCAACTACAAAGTTGTATAACTTTTCGAGATCCACAACTTTCATTTTGATAGTTTCTCCATCTGAGGTCGTTTACAAAATTTGAATTTCAAAATTGAGAAATTCAAATGTAGTTTTCCTTGACAAGATGATTTCAAATAAAAAGTTGTCAACTATAAAGTTGCATAACTTTTCGAGATTTGTAACTTTTATTTTTGCTGTTTGTCCATCCAAGGTCGTTTAAAAAATTCAAATTTTAAATTTTAAAAATTCAAACGTAGTTTTCCTTAACAAGATGATTTCAAATGACAAAGTTGTCAACTATAAAGTTGTATAACTTTTTGGGATCTACAACTTTCATTTAGGTTGTTTCTACATCTGAGGTCATTTGAAAAATTCAAATTTCAAATTTGTGAAATTCAAACATAGTTTTTCTTGACAAGATAATCTCAAATCAAAAAGTTGTCAACTACAAACTTCTATAACTCTTTGAGATCTACAACTTTCGTTTTAGTTATCTTTTCATGTGACTTTGTTTGAACAATTTATAATTTGAATTTTAAAAAATGACTGCTTCAAACAACATTTCGAAAGAATAAATGATTTTAGTTAAAAAAGTCATCAACCACAAAGTTGTACAAGTCATCAAGAACTATAACTTTTATTTTGATCATTTGTTCATCCGACAAAGTGACGATGACATTGTTCACCAATTTTACATCTCATATGGTTTCATAAACTATAAGAGAGATGTAAATTTTGTGAACAATGTTACTATCATTTTGTCGAATGAAGAAATGACCAAAATAAAAGTTATAGATCTTGATCAGTTCTACAACTTTTATGTTCATAACTTTTTCAGCTAAAATTATTTACTGCTTCAAAATGTTCACTACTAGAAATATCTACTTCTATGACGAAAATGCTAATGACGAATCCAAAATCGTCATAGAAGATCATTTTTATGACAAAATTTCTATTTCATCATAGATCAGTGGTGACGATCCTGCAACCCTCCCTTTCTATGATGAAATCAGGCATTGTCACAAAAAATGTCATAGAAGAGCGTAGGGTTTCGTCATAGATCACTCGCGCGACTCATCTATGACGATGTCGTTTAAACCTATGATGAACATGGCTTGGTCATTGAACTAATTACACATCTATGATGGACAATATTTGATCTGTAACGAATGGCTTTGTCATGGATCTCTACACTATACTTTCTCCATCCGATGTGTACCTGTAGGACCTACAGTTACTCATCCGTGATGCTTGCAATTCATCATAAAAGTCTTCGCTCGTTCCTTTCTCCATGCGACGTGTATATGTGGGACCCTTCTTCATCCAACATGTACCTATGGGACCTACAGTTACTCATCCTTGATGCTTGCAATTCATCATAGAAGTCTTCGCTCAGTCCTTTCTCCATTTGATGAGTACCTATGGGACCCTTCAGCATCTGACCTGTGGGACCCGATGGCTTACGTGTCACGTGTACCTGTGGATCCGTTCTCCATCTCCATCTGACCTATGGGACCCGATAGACCTATGGGACTCAATGACTTGCGTTTCACATGTACCTGTGGGGCCATCTAACCTTTGGGACCCAACAACTATTGGAACCTTTCTCCATCTCCATCCAACCTATGGGACCCAACAGCTTGCGCGTCACTTGTTGCCATCGGAGTTAAATAAATTCAAACTAAAAAACCATGAGACCTGGTGATGAGTACAGGCCCGATCTTCCGAGAGGTAGCCGGTAAGTTCGATTTTGTGGAGATCTCGACGTTGGCAATCCAGCTTCAAATCAAACGCGATTCGAACCCTGCAACCGTTACACCACTGCTCCGTTGGTTATGAACCAAGCACAACTTGATTGACCTCGCCAAGAAGGCTTTTCCTGCAAGCGAATCGAAGAGCACAAGCAAGAAGGTAAAACACGCAATCTAAAATTGCAAATATGAATGACACGAATATCAATAGAGGATTCAAGAACTCGGTTCCAAAGGACTAATCGACACAGTGGAGGAGATCAAGAACGGGGGCCCTAGATCACTGTAAAAGGATTTATCACCACAGTTACATTGAATGATTCAGTTTCTCGATGGAAAACTAAACTCTAAACAAAACCCAATTGTGTAGCAGCGGCGGCGGCTGTGTTTATAGTCTAAGACTCGACCTAGGGTTGGGGACGGCCAGGGGTTGGGCGCCCACAACTTGGGCTTAAGGCCCGACACGATACATGGCCAAGTTGGCCCAAATAGGTGACGCAGCACCTTGCCGTGGTCACATAGAATGATCCACGGACCTTCTAGAGCTGGGACTAGATCCAAAACAATAGCGTCGTCATCCCCTTTCCAATGCATCCAAGAATGGCCCGTTTCGATGTCGTATGAGAAAGTTATGACCGAAACAGTGACGACGTGTCTGCTGAATCCGAGGGTGACATGGTAGCTGAGTTGGGAATGAATTGCAACTTGGGGAAGACCATGGCGTCGGTGTGTCCAGCGTGGCGATGTCCTCATCATCCTCCCCTTCTCGAATTGGAGTCGTCCTCGACTCCATCTTGGCGATGTCCTCATCATCCCCTCCTTCTAGAATTGGAGTCATCCTCGACTCCAACCCATCATCAACGAACTCCTGCAAAAGGTTAGTGACAGCAGGCAATGCACCAGACATAAAAGGTTGACAAAATATAGTATAACATGGTGCATCAAGATTATCACATAACTCAGCGTTAGCAGAAGTTGTAGCAAGAAAAGCACCTCCTTTTAACTTAATCCCATTATGTTTAGCAATGTCTGTTGGAGGTTTATTTTTTATCTCATTAGCATGTTTAATAATATCCGTAGGAGACAAAGGCAGCAATGTAATTTTCTTGTCCTTATGTATGATAGTGTATGTATTAGTTCTACCATGGTGTAAAGCATCATTATCAAATTCCCATGGGCGACCTAACAAAATGGAGCAAGCTTGCATAGGGACAACATCAAAATCAGCAGTATCATGATAAGAGCCTGTGAAAAAGCTAATGCGTGCTGATTTAGTTACCTTAGTCTTACCACTATTATTGAACCATTGAAGTTTATATAGATACGAATGTTGTCGTGTGGTCAAGCCAAGCTTGTCAACCAAATCTGAACTCACCAAGTTATTGCAACTCCCGCTATCAATGATAGTGAGAACACGACAACCCTGCACAATGAGATACATGTGGAACAAATTGTGGTGTTGGATCTTCATCTCTTCTTCATGTCCCACATGTGTACTCAACACACGCTACACAAGAAGGCTAGGGTAGTCCGCGGCAGCAGCCATGGTGTCAATGGTGATGGCCTCCTTGTCTTGATCGCCCTCGGTGGGATCTACATCAATGTTAGCAGC
The DNA here is from genome assembly GCF_019320115.1 of Miscanthus floridulus. Taxonomy (NCBI): domain Eukaryota; kingdom Viridiplantae; phylum Streptophyta; class Magnoliopsida; order Poales; family Poaceae; genus Miscanthus; species Miscanthus floridulus. The sequence goes on from NC_089596.1 coordinate 108,444,929, forward strand.
AAGGGCTAAATCATCTTCAACATCACTAGCACTTACATATCCATCCTCGGTAGCAATGAAAGCACGACGACTGGGGCATTCCTTCATGACATGTCCCATGCCTTTGCATCGGTGGCAAATGATTTTAGAGCTAGACGAGGAGGAGCTAGTAGAAGCACCCGGAGTGCCACCTTTCTTCAGCTGTGGAAACTACACATTAGACAATTTACTTACCCCAGAAGAAAATGGAGGTGTAGATGGCTGTGGTGCAACAGGAAGCTTGGGCGTCTCTAGCTCGAAACGCTGCTGAAAATTCCTCCCATTGTTAGACCTAAAAGGCTGGTGTTGTTTGCATCCCTATACTTCTCGTTCTGCCTTAATAGCAAGATGATACAATTGGGAAAAATTGCGCCATTCTTTGTAATCAAGTATGTTCTGTATATCATGGTTTAAACCACCAAAAAATCTAGCACTAGCATCATGATCATCTTCATTTATACCACAACGCGCTAAACCAATAAGCAATTCTTGATAGTATGCTTCCACTCCTTTATCACCTTGTTTTAAAGTTTGTAGTTTCAAACGTAAATCACGTTGGTAATAAGGAGGAACAAAATGAGATGTCATACGTTGCTTTAAAACATTCCAAGTTTGTGGCACAGCAGCAGCATTTTGCAAAGATCACTCCACCAGAACAAAGTAAAATTAGTAAACTCACTAGTAGCAAGTCTAACTCTATGCTCAGCAGGAACATTATGAGAATCAAATTTTTATTGAACAGCAAGCTCCCAATCTAAATATGCCTTTGAATCAACATTACCAGCAAAAGGAGGTAGACTAAATTTAATTTTAGCAAAAGGATCATTATTACCATGATTATTACCTGCCATACCGCGACGATTGAAGTTGAGGTGGCGACGGGCACCACCGTCAGCATACGCATCTTCATCACCAAAAGCATCCGCATCTTCATCATCAGCACGATAAGGCGAAGGGCGTTGCTCAAGCTGTTTAATGCGGGTGACCAGATTGTTCACGTTGCGCATCAGCTCAGTCATAAGATTGCGTTGTTCAGTTATGAACGTTGCAAGCTCACCCTTGGACACGCACTCATTGAAGTCCATCAGAGTTCCTGCCATGGTTAGAAGATAGAAAAAGACAACACCAAAGTATTATCCCTATCAACTAAAAGGAAATAAGTGGTGGTGATGGTGGTGAAAGTGGAATGCAAAATCACAAGCGGCTTACCACCGTCTTGCCTGTATTCTTACCAATGCCAAACAGGAGCAAAACCAAAGTGGTGAAGCAATCTGTTGTTGAGCGTGGGTAACAGTTGCAAGATGAACCTGTGCTGATAGAAGAATATGTGGAGCTATAGGTAGGCACACAATATGACAGCAAGGATTAGCAATTAACGAGTGCAGAGTAATGATTGTTCAATCCGGATCCAAAGTACAAATCACAGGTGCTGGCTAAGACGTGTCGAGACGTAGCACAACAAGGTGAAAACAAAGGACGATCGAAAGAACTCACAGAACAAGCAAATAGCCCGAATTTCTCCTTTTTCCTGAATTTTTTCCCGGATTTTTCCAAAAGGCACTAGTAGGAAACAATTTTTTTTCTTACTATTTTTTTATACTTTTCTCTGAACAAGGATCACAAAAGATGCAACCACAAAAATTGGCACCTACAACTGAGGTGGGATGTGGTCTACAGAAATTCAGCACGTTCTCTGAAAAGCGTGCAAAAACTTTGACAATTTTTTTTCTATATTTTCCCAAATTTTTTTGGCAATTCTGAGGAAACCAAACAGGGCGTAGCCGAGTTTGGGTCGGCTCCAAATGGTGTCAAGAAGCTGCTGAAAAAATTTTAGATTTTTCTGATAAACGAGCGAAAAGTTATGCCTGTTTTACCGAAGGTATCTCAAGGTATGTTTTCCGGAAGGCACAACACGACGGCGGCAGTTAGGGCAAAGCGTCCCTAAACTCTAACACCGATCACAGGATCATCACTGTGACTAACAGCAGTAGGTATTCGCCTGATGATGTAAGGAGGGCTGCGATGCAGGCAAAATAAGAGCGGCTGGCAACCTATCTAGGGTTTGCGCGGCGGCGAGAAGTTACACAAGGCGGCTAGCGGGGCAAGTCGAGTAATGTGGTGGCTTTGACTTGTTGTTTGGAAACGGTGGATGGGATAGCGGCGGAAAACAAAAATCACAGCAACAGCGATTGAACTACGACCACGAACACAATCCTAAACTAGCAACAAGACTCGACCACGGACACAAACTCAACAACACGAATCTGAAACAAAATTGCAAAGGCACAAAGGGCGATAGGACAGCGGAAATTAAAATATTTTTGGGCTTTTTGTGGACTCTGGGTAATGAACAAATATGAATCTAAGGCAAACGAGATTATACCTCACGGTAAACCTGAAATATCTGATACCAATTGATGAGTACAGGCCCGATCTTCCGAGAGGTAGCCGATAAGTTTAATTTTGTGGAGATCTCAACGTTGGCGATCCGGCTTCAAATCAGACGTGATTCAAACCCTGCAACCGTTACACCACTGCTCCGTTGGTTATCAACCAAGCACAACTTGATTGACCTCACCAAGAAGGCTTTTCCTGCAAGCGAATCGAAGAGCACAAGCAAGAAGGTAAAACACGCAATCTGAAATTGCAAATATGAATGACGCGAATATCAATAGAGGATTCAAGAACTTGGTTCCAAAGGACTAATCGACACAGTGGAGGAGATCAAGAACGGGGGCCCTGGATCACTGTAAAAGGATTTGTCACCACAGTTACAATGAATGATTCAGTTTCTCGATGGAAAACTAAACTCTAAACAAAACCCAATTGTGTAGCAGCGGCGGCGGCTGTGTTTATAGTCTAAGACTCGACCTAGGGTTGGGGACGGCCAGGGGTTGGGCGCCCACAACTTGGGCTTAAGGCCCGACACGATACATGGCCAAGTTGGCCCAAATAGGTGACGCAGCACCTTGCCGTGGTTACACAGAATGATCCACGGACCTTCTAGAGCTGGGACCAGATCCAAAACGACGGCGTCGTCGTCCCCTTTCCAACGCATCCAAGAACGGCCCGTTTCGATGTCGTATGAGAAAGTTATGACCGAAACAGTGACGACATGTCTACTGAATCCGAGGGTGACGTGGTAGCTGAGTTGGGAACGAATTGCAACTTGGGGAAGACCATGGCATCGGTGTGTCCAGCGTGGCGATGTCCTCATCACCTGGGGGTCAAACCTGGGACCCAGATCAAGGAATAGACCATCTTCACCATTGTGCTAGATGCCTAGTTGTGTTGACATGTCTTTCGAGTCCTAATAGTAGTATATGTTCTCTATGTTGATAGGTTAACTTATATATTGGATGTATCTGCTACAAGTGGAAACAAATCTATGCCCATTGGACTTACGGCGGTGGCGGTAACGGTGTGGGTGACCGCCATGTTAATCCACCTAAATCGAGTGTAACCACCTGACCCCTCAATTTAAGCAAACCAACAACGAGGTCCCTAGGAGCGCACATGGCAACTCCTCTTCAGGATCAGTTCGAGAGAGAGAATACATCACAACAGTGCTTAGATCACATTACAAGTTCAAAGCATTAAAGTTTACAAGACTTAGTTCTCACACTTAGTTCATCACACAATCACACATTATGGTCTACATCGAAGTCTAGCGGAAGTCTTTCAACATAACATAGTTCATGATAATGGATACATGGGTGTGCCACATCCATGTATCTATGAAACACGAGATCCTTCACCACTCCTGATCCAATGAGGGGTCAGGAGCATAGAAGAATCCATGCACAGGGGCTACGGTACCTACAAACCTTAAGATCACACAGGGTGAGTACTCGAGTGTACTTCGCAGGACATACCCAATATAGTAAACAAGGATTATGCATTTAGGTAGTAGCAAGGAATGTGTAACTTTGCATAAAAGCATTTATACTATATAGTAAAGGTGGTCTAAGATGTAGCAGTTATTAAGCATAGCATAGGTAGTCAAGTTAAGCATTAACAAGCGGGAACTCAATCTTCCACGAGTCCTGAATTCCAATCCCATCTCTAGTCCATATCTAGAAGTAGAACTTATTGCTTTTAGTTTTTATACTCTGCAAAGGGGTACAAGTTAACCCCACTCAAAACAAGGGATATCGCCCATAAGACCCATCGGTATAGAAGGGATATCTCAATGCCTCAACCTTTCCCCAACCCAGCCATGATGTCCGAGAACAGGTTTGACTAGATGCCCGGTCAATGTCCTGGACATTCTCGACTGACACCATCCCCCTTGCTAGTTTCATGGATAAGACGGTCGCAATCAATTACTTGGCTTGTCTCCCTATTGACGACAAGTGGTATATATAGTTTTATGTTCATACTCACTACCATGGATACACGGTCCTTAGGGTGCTGTGGCAGACCATCCATCAGATCAGGTCTATAGGGTGTTGTGGGCTACTAAGGGTTTAGGCTCCATTGGATACTCTGTGTGAGTGATGGGTCATCTGTAGGAACTGCCTGCCCTCAGGTTTCTAGTCTATAATTCAGCGGACACTCCAGAATATCGATGGAAACTTCATTGTACCTAAAACTATGATCTAAGTTCTCTGGACACTCCTTTGTCTCAGGTGTATAACTCATCGGATGCTCTAGTGTAGTGATGGACACTCTGGTGGGTTATAGACGTGTTCTATGCAAGTGAGCAGTGAGACATTTAGTACTGATGGATACTCCACTGGTGATGTTGGACCCTCTGTCGATACTAACAATGAACACTTCATAGCAACTCGAGATCCAAATCTTCACCCATGGTGCTTGCATGTGTAAACCATCTTCAGGGTAGACTACTAGGGTTCTATAGAACATATCTAACTGGTTGGTTCTAGCTATATTAGAAGCAAACCAACTCTAGACCACAAATCAATATTTCCTAGGTTTTGGCTCCTAAAGACACAATCCTAGGTTTGGCTTGGTTAGATCCTTACTAAGGGCTGCAAACACATGGTACCAAGCTATCCACGATGATGGAGCAGCTGGATCTCCTCCTTGGTGACTCGAAACCTTCTTCTTCTTGCCTCCTTCTCATAGCTCCTTATGGTAAGGGTGAGAGGGCTTCTCCCCCTTCTAACCCCTACCTCTTGTGAACGACGGCCTCTAGGTGATCTCCATGGCCATCTCCTACTGCTTCTAAGCTCCAATCCCTTCTCCTTTCTCCTCCTTTCCTCCTCCTCTTCCTTGCTTGAGTGTGGGAGAGAGTAGAGAGATGAACTAGAGAGAGAGTAGGAGTGTGAGAGTGAGTGAGTGAGCTGGTGGACTCTCTGCCTTGGTGCTTCCACAAGATGGATGGTTGTGGTGAAGTGTGGGACACAATGATTCACAAAGTGACACCTCACATTTGTGCATGGGATGATCCTATCAGACAATCCGTCATGATGGTAGACTCTCCGGTGGTGTTAGGTTACTGACTGAGAGTGTGCTAGCAAGCTGGCAGATATTCTGGTGGTGCTGGCGGATTCTCCATCAATTCAACAGTGAGCAGTTTGAATGCAACATTCAGTTTTTAACTATTTGATTTCAAATGCAATGATGCTCATGATGCTGATGCTCACAAGGGTGTTAGGACCAGGTCATGACAACTCTCCCCCCTTAGAAGAATCGTGTCCTGAGATTCTCCAAAAGTAGGTTTTATGCAATCAAGGGAGAAAATTCAAGAAAAATAGGTTTTTAATCCCCTTCTAGCGACACTAAGAACTTAAGACTCATCCCCAAATTGAAACTCATCCGAAACTAATACCTTGGCTCAAATAGGTGAGGATACTCCATCCTCATCTTGTCCTCAACCTCCCAAGTGGTTTCTTTGGTTGAATGGTGACTCCATTGCACTTTCACCATCTTGATGGTTTTTGTTCTAGTCTTCCTTTCTAAAAAGTCAAGGATAGCAATTGGATATTCTCTATAGCTCAAATCCTTATTGATGTCAATATGTTGCAAATTAACCTCTTCTTCTGGTGCCTTCAAACATCTTTTTAGTTGAGATACATGGAAGATGTTATATACTCCCAAAAGTGAATCGGGCAAGGCTAGTGCATAAGCAAGCTTCCCTCTCCTATTATAGATCCAAAACAGCCCAATATATCTTGGGGCAAGTTTTCCCTTCTCTTGAAACCTTTGGGTGCCCTTAAATGGCGTGACCTTCAAATACACATATTCTCCAACTTTATACTCCACATGACTTCTATGGTCATCAGCATAAGCCTTGTACTTGTAACAAAACTGTCTAATTTATAAGAGCACAAGTACTATGGCAGCCCACAAGCGGTCGCACTATCATACTTGAGCCCATATAAACTTAATAGTTCATCGAGTACCACGAAGGGTCTCAATTCATCGCCAACATACAACCAAGATTGTACATGATTGAACATACATGCCACATGTTACATAGAGTTCACAAATACATTGCCATACATTAGAGTGCGATTAAAGTTATTACAAACCAAGTTCAAATAAAGTAGTAGCGGAAGCAAAGTAGTGTTTAAACCAACATCTCACACCATGGTTCAAATACTTGTTAGTCTATGATCATAACCCACAAAAGCATCATAGATTAGTTATATAAATAGAAGCGCCTTGCCCAGGGCCTACTCCTCGTCCATAGCAGGATAGAAGCAATTCTTACAATTGCCATGAAAGACTATGTTATCTGCAACAAGTGGGAAATAAATCCTGAGTATAAGAAGGTACTCAGCTAGACTTATCTACCATAAACCAAAAATAAAGTGACTCCAAGGATCATGCAAGACTTTCTAAGTGGAGCTAGCTTGACAACATTTTGCATAAAAAGCCACTAATTCAACTATACATTTTATAATTAGGTCATCAAGTTAATTATAGCTATTCACCTCTAGATTAGCAACTAACCTATGCTAAACATGTGGTATATCAGTAGTGACAGAAAAATAGTAACCATAGCAATTTATTATATCATTCTCAGAACCATTCCACTTGCCATTATCACTACGATAGAAGGAAGCTTAGTTAAGTTTCTCACTATCCAGGAGAGACGGTGATTCAAATCGGTTGCAACCAGTTGGGCAGTATTCCTAGCACAAACCTAGGTCTACCAGCCATGGTAGCCTTAGGTCACCTTTGGTACAACTCAGGTACACATTTCATGGGTTCAATCAGCGCCGCACAATCAGGGACTCTACCGGTTGCCAGGACGATCAGGACTACCCTGCCCTTGGGCTGATGTCTGGCTCCCCACATATCCTTACTACCTCCAGTGTGTGCAATCTTATAGAATGAGGCATGGCCTGAGTTGAGCTACTTGGCTTCATGGTAGGAACGAGTTATTGGGCTAGCTAAGTGAGAGGCATGTGTTCAATCTCGACAGAAGTGCCAACAATAGTATGGTCCTTAATTGACATGGACTGGACCAACATAGCCAACCCAACACCATTGCATATAAGTTCCCACCTGGTCTCCACTTAATAACACCCCATGGTTATTTTTCACGATAGCAATATATAGCTAACCGTGCTCCTATATCCACCTATATCTCGCAGGTGATAGGAAATCACCCGACTTCTACTGGTCTAAGCATGGCTAAGCATATATTTGATCCTAGACCTACATAGGGTTCAAGGTATATTTCTGGATAAGGTAGTTCTATGCATAAAGTATTTCCAATCAACTCTTATAACCTAATGCATCAAACATAAAGGACTCAAGTGATATTTTATAAAACATAGAAGGCTTATAATGCTTTGGGGCTTGCCTTTTAGGAAAGAGGCGGGTCGATGATCAGGGCACTCTAGAAGTTCATCAGTGGATGGCTCCTCTCCTTTGGGAGCTATGGGTTGGGGTGTCTCTTGATTGTCCTCTGCCTCTTCTTTGAATGCTAGTAGGGTTACTCCTTCGGGCGATCCTATATGTATGAGCATGAAATAAGATATCATGGATGCATAGATAATGACATGGATGATATGATGAATGCATAATCATGAGTGTTCTTAACAGCAAGGTATTAGGGTGATAACAAGATTAACTTCTTTTACTGAGTAGGTGCATATCTCCTCTCTAGTAATTAAACAAACACCTATTTAAACATTTTCTAGGTACAAGACAGCAGCTACTTGTTTTTGACCATAACTGGAGTTTTATATACCCACATAACATGCTCTTGGACTTTCTGTAAAGCTTATAAAATTGCCTACAACTTTTCTTTAATCATCTTAAGGTGATTCAGTAGCTATGTAGGTCAAACAATTCAATCTTTTAGATCTATCCAGAGGACAAGCAAATCTAACATCAGACTTCTAATAGCTATAACTCTTAAAACATTAGGCTTATGACCATGAAATTTTAGTACAAGCAACATGAGTAAGTTATCTACAACTTTTTTACTAACAAGTTTCACAGAAGAGGTCATTATCATCTTGAATTTGTCAACCCAACAGAAACTACTCATGCAACCATTTAGTTGAATTATAAGGAATAATTATCTAGCTGCCTATCACCAAATACTTCCAAGCACAACTATCCATCTCAACAAATCATATGCATCACAAGCACCATAGAAAACATCATGGTTAAACCCAACTAATTTATTTATATACATTTATTAATTTCCTTATATAATAGGGTGATTTAGAAGATAAATACTTCCAATGCACAATAAATTCTGAGAAAATTACAATGGCTTACATATGATCCCAAAAGTCTACTTCACAAATTTCATGCCAATTTGATAAGTATAGCCATCTCTATAAAAATGACAAATTGCATAGGCTTATTTTAGCAAAAATAGTTTAGCCTAGTGAAAAGTGTCAAACAACATATTTCATATTTTCCTTACTTTCATCCTAGCATAAGAACACTGTGTAAAAATTTACATGATCATAAGTTATGTATTTTCACCCCAATTATTTTCACTAGAAACTAGCAATTATTAAAGATTAAATAGAAAGACAATATTCCAAATGTGCCTACTGTAGGTTTAGTATTTTTCCTAGCTATAGCATGTAAACACAAGACTAACAAAATTGGAATCACAATTTTAGCACCTCTCTAGCTCAAGTTATGCATTTTACAAGATAGAAACTATTTTAAAAGCACTTTATTAGCTTAATTTAATTCTCCTAGAAAAATATCCCAAACAGTAGGTTACATATTTGTATCAAATAATACACTTCATGATGAATCTATCAAAATTTGAATCACCCCATTTGGACACTCCTAGCTCAAGATATAAAATTTTGAAGTTTGCATTCAAATCTGTGAAAATAAATAAAGAAAATCAAATTTCAAATCGGGCCCAGGAGTTAGGTGCACCCGGTCCAGTGCACCCAGAGGTGCTAACAATGGGGGTCCACAGTCAACACGACCCACATGTCATACACACAAAAGCAGGGTGACGCTTTGATTGGCCGTAGCCCTCCGATGGTGAGGTCTCCGACGGTACGATCACCAATGTCGTGTTCCCGTCCACATTGCACATCGAATGAGGTAGGTTGTTGGACCTCTAACGGCAGTTGACTATGGCGACGACGCTAATGGCGGCTCGACGGAGGCGTGTGATGGCGAACTCACTGTCTCCGGCGAAGATGTGACCAAGCAAGCATGGCTATGACTTCTACAAACCCTAGCAGAGCTCTACGGTGTGGATTGAGCCATGGTGAAGCAGCGGTGAGCTCCAGCCACAAGCATGGTGGCACGGCGGTGCACAACGCACATGGCGGCACTTGCTGTTCCGATGAGATGGTGGTTGGTGGTGGGTCTCCATCTTCGGGGTAGGCACTAGGGTTCATGGTGGCTTAGAAACAAACACAGGAGGGGGAAGGTGGGGTCTTGCGAGGGCCGACTGCGGCAAGCTTGAGCTCATGGCCATGGCGGGTGCGCTCAGTGCGGTGACGCATTCCTATGCGGTGGCAGCGGTAGTGGTTAAATAAATGATGACGTGAGCATCTATGACCTAAGGTGATGACGGACCAATACAGAAGAAGGTAGGAGGAGCAGTGTATAAGGCTGGCCACGGTGAGCTTGGACCTCGGCGGCGCTCTGTGGCCATGGTAGCAACGACGATGTGAAATGCCACTTTAACTTGGCTCAAACAGTGGCACTAGCGGGTCAGGGAGGTAGATTGGCTCACGGCGAAGCTATGCATGTGATGGATTGGATGGAGGTGTGGCAGTGGTGGCATGCGAGTGCGGTGAAGGTGTGCGGCGGTGATGGCGAGCACGGCTTTGCTCGGCGAGCTAGCGAGAGGGAGAGAGCAAAGTGAGAGAGTGAGAATGAGCGAGCACCGCGGCTTTGCCTCCCTTTTCTTCCTCTACTGTCCTAACCAGCCAGGCCAATGTCGACGAGTGGCCTGGCGCTAGTTAGCCACTGCTGCGCTGCTGCTTCTCGGTTTTAGTCCGGTGATGACCGACTGACGGAGCAACATCAAGCACATGTAACTCCCAAACAAGCTCAAGTTGGTGAAAACCCCCTTAATAGGAAATGTAGAGCTACATGTACTCTCCAACTTTGCTTTAGAAAGCTTCCTCTAATTCACCATTGTTTTCAAACTATAATGCTCCAAAGTAAGCTACATTGAAACAGAAAACCAGCTTTAGACTTAGCAAAATTTCCAAGTCCCTAAATAGCATTTGATTGCTACTTTGGAGTTATTTTTGACTATCTTAGGCACTGAATTAGCTCATGCCCCTTAAATAAAGTTTGTTACCCATAAGATAAGTTACAACTTTTATTAAGGGTGCACTACCATGCAAACACTCTAAGCTACTGTTCAACTTTGGTCAAACTAGCATCATGAAAAATGACATTTTGAGTAAACTAGGACTTAGAAGCAAAATTGGCCCATGTCATGAATACAAACATTGTTCCATTTACCATCCTAGATATGTCTAAGGTGTTTTTGTGACCTCACAACTATCTCTTGCATTGGTCACACATTATCACAAGCATATGCATGTATATAATCAACATCACATGTGATAACATATAAAGAATGAGATAAATTTTCATATGCTCATGCTCATGAATGAATGGATGATGCTTGTGCTCAAGAAATGCAAGTGACAAATGCATGATTAACACTAGGGTGTTACAACCCCTCCCCCTTATAGAAATCTCATTCTGAGATTTGAAAGACCTACCATTTTTCATAAAAGGCGGGATAATCCTCACGTAAATAATCATCCCGTTCCCACGTGGCACCTTGTTCACTGTGGTTATTCCACACCACCTTGTAGAACTTAATGACTTTGCTCTGGGTTACTCTTTCCATTTTTTCCAGCACTCGAATTGGTTTCTCTTCATAAGTCAAATCTGATTGGAGCTTAATATTGGTGGGTTCAATGGCTTCATCAGGTATGCGAAGGCACTTTTTAAGTTGAGAAACATGAAAGATATTTGAATATGGCTTGCATTTCTAGAGGTAACTGTAGCTTGTAGGCCACTCTTCCACTTCGCTCGATGATCTTGTTCGGGCCTACATATCTAGGTGCTAGTTTTCTTTTCATCCCAAACCATTGCACCTTTTTCATGGTGATACCTTAAGGTATACATAGTCACCTACCTCAAATTCGATAGGCCTTCTTCTCTTATCAGCATAACTCTTTTGCCTAGACAGAACGACTTTCATATGTTGTTGGATAATACGCACTAGCTCTTCGGCTTCTATGACAAAATCAATGCCATAGTATCTCCTCTCTCTGGGCTCTACATTTTTTATCGTACAAAGCCTTGAAAGGAGCCATCTTGATGCTCTCTTGATAACTGTTGTTGTAGGAAAACACATCTAAAGGTAGCCACTTTTCCCATGAACCCTTGGAAGAGATCACACATGCCCTCAACATGTCTTCTATGATGAGGACATCACTCCTTTGGATGTACCCGCTGATCTTCCAACCGTCATGCAAGGTCCAATGACCCGAGCTCGAATGCGTCAACCCAATTTAGAGGTGAGCTCGTTCTTAACTGATCCTTTTCATACTTTTGAGAATAGACTACTACCTAATGATGTTATCTTTCTTAGGAACAATGGAGAGGGTCACGAGGGACTTAGAGGAAGAGGTGGAGGCGTTGATGACCAGCAAGGACGTTCAACAGAAACCAGAGGCCTGGTCCAACATGATTTTGAGTCTGTCTCGGCCTCCAGGACTAGTCTGCCTTAAACTGGTCACCCAGGACACATCGGGACTCCATTTTCAACGATCCATATATGGTTGGAAAGCTAATTTGATAAGAAAGCCAATCCATGTGGTATTATGTCAAAAGGCCTCCAGAATCAGCGGGAATCATCGAAACAAGTCAGTGTCCATAATCTACCAGGGTGCTGCGACACCGTCTTTTGGTCTGATGGACCGTGTATCGTGTTTGGGCCCATTAGGGGGCGTGTCTAGGGTAGGCGATGACCCAAAGACCTTTATAATCATATGCCACCGCCACCATTAGGTTTTGGGGGTTTTGCTTAGATTAATCTGTCAAGAATAGTTTCACCGTTCATCAGTTTAGGAGACCCCAACTTCATGAGATTAATCATTCATCTGCAATTTGGTTGCTTTCTTTCTTATTCTTGCTTGTGTTCTTTGTTGCATAGGTAGGGATTAGCCTTCTTGGCGAGGTCAACCAAATTTGTGTCTTGGTTGATAACTAGAGGAGTTGTGGTGCTAAGATTGCAGGATTCGATCTTTCTATCTGAAGCTGGATCGATGTGTTATTCTTTGCCACAACGATAGTTATCACTACCTGAGGGAAGATCGGGATCTCCATTTCCATTAAGTGGTATCAGAGCTAAGGTATACCATCATGCCTCCTACTATCACTAACCTTTTGTAGGAGTATGAGGACATTTTTCTAGCTGAGATACCCTCAGGGCTGCCACCTATGAGAGGGATAGAGCATCAAATCAATTTGATTATGGGAGCAACCTTGCCCAACCGTGCTGCCTATCAAACCAATTCTAAGGAGACTAAGGAAATTCAGCGGCAAGTCCAAGACCTTTTGGACCACGGGTATGTATGTGAAAGCCTTAATCCTTGTGTCGTTCCTGTACTTTTGGTTCCTAAGAAAGATGGAACTTGGCTATGTGTCTTGATTGTAGAGCCATCAATAATATTACTATTCAGTATCGTCATCCTATTCCTAGGCTAGACGACATGCTTGATGAGTTGTGTGGTTCTATAATTTTCACTAAGATTGACTTGCGAAGTGGCTACCATCAAATAAGAATGAAACTTGGAGATGAATGGAAAACTGTGTTTAAAACCAAATTCGGGTTGTATGAGTGGTTAGTAATGCCTTTTGGTTTGACAAATGCACCTAGCGCTTTCATGCGCTTAATGAAGGAGGTTTTAAGAGCTTTTATTGGTCATTTTGTGGTAGTTTACTTTGATGATATATTGATTTACAGCAAGTCTTTTGATGAACATATGGATCACTTACGTGCTGTTTTTAATGCTTTACGTGATGCATGTTTATTTGGTAACCTTGAGAAGTGCATCTTTTGTACGGATCGAGTTTCTTTTCTTGGCTATGTTGTAACTCTATAGGGAATTGAGGTGGACGAGATGAAAATTGAAGCCATAAAGAGCTGGCCGGTTCCCCAAACCGTCACACAGGTGAGGAGTTTTCTTGGTCTTGCAGGATTCTTCCACTGGTTCATCAAAGATTTCAGCACCATTGCTGCCCCGTTGCATGAGTTGATGAAGAAAGGGGTGGTGTTTCATTAGGGAAAGACACCTGAGGAGTCCTTTGACACTTTGAAGGACAAGGTCACACACGCACCATTGCTACAACTTTCAAATTTTGGTAAGACTTTAGAGGTCCGACATCACTCCTTCAGATGTATCCACTGATCCTCCAACCGTCATGCAAGGTCCAATAACCCGAGCTCGAATGCATCAACTCAATTTAGAGGTGAGCTCGTTCTTAAGCGATCCTTTTCATACTTTTGAGAATAGACTACTACCTAATGATGTTATCTTGCTTAGGAACATTAGAGAGGGTCATGAGGGACTTAGAGGAAGAGGTGGAGGCATTGATGACCAGCAAGGACGTTCAACAGAAACCGGAGGCCCGGTCCAACATGATTTTGAGTCTGCCTCGGCCTCTAGGATCAGTCTACCTTAAACTGGTCACCCAGGACGCATCCGGGCTCCGTTTTTTATGATCCACATATGGTTGGAAAGCTAATTTGATAAGGAAGCCAATACAAGTAGTCTCACATCAAAAGGCCTCTAGAATCAATGGAAATCATCAAAACATGTCAGCATCTAGAATCTACCAGGGTGCTGCGACACCGTCTTTTGGTCCGATGGACCATGTATCATGTTTGGGCCCATTAGGGGGCGTGTCCAGGGTAGGCGATGACCCTAAGACCTTTGTAAGCATACGCCACCACCGTCATTAGGTTTTGACAGTTTTGCTTAGATTAATCTATCAAGAATAGTTTCACCGTTCATCGGTTTGTGAGACACCAACTTTGTGAGATTAATCATTCATCTGCAATTAGGTTGCTTTCTTTCTTGTTCTTACTTGTGTTCTTCGTTGTGCAGGCAGGAATTAGCCTTCTTGGCGAGGTCAACCAGATTCATGTCTCGATTGATAACCAAAGGAGTTGTGGTGCTAAGATTACAGGGTTCAATCTTTCGATCTGAAGCTGGATCGGTGTGTCATTCTCCACCACAATGATAGTTATCACTACCTGACAGAAGATCGGGATCCCCATTTCCATTATTCTAAGATTTGATTTACTCGCTTAGTCTATCCAAAGGTTCGAGGGTGATATGCTGAGCTTTGAACTAGGTTGGTACCTAACTGCTTGTGCAAGTGCTCCCAAAACCGAGCAATGAATTGGGATCCCCTATCTAACACAATTGTTCTTGGTACCCGTTGCAAGCATACTATCTGAGCTATGTATATTTCTACATACTGATGCGGTCGATAGTTGGTTCTTACGGGAATGAAGTGTGAGAACTTGGTCAGACAGTCTACAATTACCCATACCGAGTCAAAACCCTTTTGAGTGGGTGGGAGTCTAACAATGAAATCCATGCTGATCTCCTCCCACTTCCATCCTGGAACAAACAAAGGTTTTAGTAATCCGGCAAGCTTCAAATGATCAGCTTTGACTGTACTGCTGTTATCACACCTAGCAACAAAGGCAACAATCTCTTTCTTCATCTTGGTCCACCAAAAATAGGTTTTTAAATCTTGATACATTTTGCTACCACCCGATGGATGGACAACTTGGATGAATGAGCTTCATCTAGGATTTGATTTCTAAGTTTGCAGTCTTTCAATACCACTAGTCAGTTTTTGAACCATAGCACACCTCTTTCATCCAACCTGAAATGCTTGGTTTCCTGTTCCTTCATCTTCTTCTTTATGTGAAACACACCTACATCTATCTTCTGTAGTTCTATGATTTTGCTCTCAAGTGAACAATTGACAGTGATGTTGTGTAGCACAACATGATGCAATAGATTGAACCCATCTTCCAACAAGGCTTCCAAGGTGTTACAATGAGATTTCTGACTAAGTGCATCTACTACAACATTGGCTTTTCCTGGATGATAGTACACTTCCAAATTATAGTCCTTAATTAGCTCTAACCATCTATGCTGTCTCATGTTCAGTTCAGGTTGAGTGAAGATGTATTTGAGACTTTTGTGATCAGTGTATATGTGACATACATTCCCCAACTAATATTGTCTCCATATCTTCAATGCATGGACAACTACGGCAATCTCTAAATCATGGGTAGGATAGTTGACTTCATGCCTTCTCAATTGCCTAGAAGCATATGCAATAACTTGACCTTCTTGCATAAGCACACACCCTAAACTTGTACCTGATGCATCATAGAACACATCAAAGGCTTTTCAATGTCGGGTTGTGCTAGAACAGGAGCAGTGGTTAGCAAGGTTCATAGAGTATGAAAAGCAGCCTCACACTCTAGAGTCCAATTAAACTTTTCATCCTTCTAAAGTAATCTAGTCATGGGCTTAGCTATTTTGGAAAAGTCAGGAATGAAACGACGATAATAGCCTGCTAGCCCTAGAAAACTCCAAACTTCATGAACTGAAGTCGGGGCCTTCCAATCCATGACCTCTTATACTTTAGATGGGTCTATAGAGATTCCATCTTCAGATAATATATGACCAAAGAAAGGTACTTTCTTTAGTTAGAATTCACACTTGCTAAACTTTGCATACAATTTATGCTCTCTCAGCCTAGACAAGACAACTCTTAGATGCTCTGCATGATCTACCTCATTCTCAGAGTAAATCAGGATATCATCGATAAACACAACCATGAACTTGTTAAGCTCGGGCATGAACACTGAATTCATCTTGATCTAGTGATAGCTTGACCTCAAGTCAATCTTAGAGAATACCTTTGCTCTTGATAGTTGATCAAACAAAATATGAATACAAAGCAAAGGATACTTGTTCTTTATGGTTACTGCATTGAGAGGCTTATAGTCCACACACATCTGCAAGGATTTGTCCTTCTTCTTCACAAATAAAGCTGGACAACCCTAGGGAGATGAACTAGGTCAAATGAGACTTTTGTCCAAAAGTTCTTGTAGCTGAATTTTAAGTTTAGCTAACTCATTGGGTGGCATCCTATAGGGTCTTCCTGAGATAGGTGCTGTACCTAGCACTAACTCAATCTTAAATTTCATATCCCTATCTGGCGGCAAACCTAACAACTCATCTGGGAATACATATGGACATTCACAAACTACTGGAATATCACAGATAGCAGTGGCTTGGATAGCACATGATAAGTTTTGAAGATCAAAACTCTAGGGAAGCGGTACTAGAAAAGCACTACCCCCTTTGGTTCTCTCAACATAATTGTTCTAGTGGTAGTGTCAATAAGAACTCCATGACTACTCATCCAATTCATGCCCAACATCACATCTATGGCTAATCCTGGCAATACTATGAGATCCATAGTATACTCCATCTCTTGTATGGAGATGAGCACATCTCTGACTATTTGGTTTGTAGAGATAGTAGCCCTAGCTAAACTTATACTATAACCACCCTTGTCTATGACCACTATCTTCTGATCATGCTTAGATGCAAATGTCTTACTCATAAATGAATGCGAAGCTCTAGAATCAAATAAAACAATTGCGGCGTGTTTGTTTACAAGGAACATACCAGTGGTAACAAGTTCCCCTACAGGAATTTCCTCCACAACTGTATAGTGCATGTACCTAGGACGTGCCTTAGAATTGGCCTGCTTTTGGTTACACTAGTTTTGATTTCCACTCTTCTTGGGATAAGGGCACTCCTTGGACTAGTGG
The DNA here is from genome assembly GCF_019320115.1 of Miscanthus floridulus. NCBI lineage: Eukaryota > Viridiplantae > Streptophyta > Magnoliopsida > Poales > Poaceae > Miscanthus > Miscanthus floridulus. The sequence goes on from NC_089596.1 coordinate 108,462,282, forward strand.
CCTGTCTGATTGCAATTGAAGCATGGCTAGTTACTTCTTGGCCCTATTGAGCTTCCTTGGCATATGTTACCCTTGGATAGGGTGATGTGCACATGCCTATGCAACGCGTGTAGCAAGTTTTGTGGCCCGATCTTCTCGTAGGATCCACGAACTTGATAACTTGTCGCTGCGTGACCTAGTGAAGAGGAAGTGCACCGCGAGGCTATCCATGCGACGAACTACTGAGACAATCACCCTTCCACATACTGACGAAATAGCCCATGCAATCATGCCCTATAGACGTGAAGGCACAAACTAGGTGAACCGCAGTTCAGTGTTCTACAACTCCCTCAGGAATCGAAAGAACAAGTGTTGCAAGCCTCTCAAGACTCATGCATAAACAAAACTCCACGAGTTTGTGTATTCTGAATTCAGCTAATCAAGATCTGACCTTTCATTGTCTAGTACAAGATATATATAGGGATAGGAACGTTTAGCTTGGAGTAAATGGCAGCATGCACATGCACCAGTGGATTTCGTGGCTGGTTCGCGCGTCTTTCAGCTTCTGATAGCAGTTACTAAAATGAGCATAACTCTTTATTGGGAAGTCCAAATAATGAGCCGTTTGATGGGCTGGAAAGTAGACTTGAAGATGCTTCCATCCACATATAGAACACCATCTAACTCCTTGTATTCTGTCCGCAGTGATGCTTGGAATTCGTACCATGTATCAGTCATCTAGCTTCTGGTTGCATTTCCATGGAAAGGTGATGAACCACCATTTTATTCTTGCACACCATAGGCTTCTTGGTTCAAATGTCCAAAGGCTTGAATCCATCTTCATCCCATGCTGGTTCATACACTCCATCATTCCTAAGGACATTGGAACAAGAACTCAAAAGCATAGGCTCATTCAACATAAACTGATTATTAAACATAAGGTTAGCGTTCACCTGAGAATGAATTTCCTTCTCCAATTGTTTAGCTCTACTTCTTGTAATTGGACCAGCTTTATCAAGTGGAGTTTCATTTGAAGATGAGTGAATGCTAGGAATGTCCTCATTAGCCTCCCCCTCTTGAGAAGGAGTCGTCCTCGACTCAGGCTCACCAACAAATGGAAGTAAGTCTTTGACATTGAATGTTGTACTCACATTGGAATATTCAGGTGGTAGCTCAATTTTGTAAGCATTATCATTTATCTTGTGTAAAACCTTGAACGGACCATCACCCCTAGGAGATAACTTACTCTTGCGCTGTTGGGGAAATCGATCCTTGTGTAGATGCAACCACACGAGGTCTCCGGGCTAGAATGTAACCTTCTTCTTACCTTTGTTCGCTTGCTTTGCATATTGTGCTGATTTCTTCTCGATATTCCTTCTTGTCTCATCATGTAGCTTCTTGAGAAAATCTGATCTCTTTGCTGCATCCAAGTTAACTTGTTCCTGTAATGGTAAAGGCAAAAGATCCATGGGAGTGTGCGGTTTAAACCCATAAACAATTTCAAATGGACAAAAGTTTGTTGTGGAATGGACTGCCCTGTTATAAGCAAATTCAACTTATGGAAGGCAGTCTTCCCACTGCTTCAAATTCTTTTTCAACACAGCACGCAACATGGTGGACAAGGTACGGTTGACAACTTCAGTTTGCCCATCGGTTTGTGGATGACAAGTGGTGGAAAATAACAACTTTGTACCAAGTTTAGCCCATAACGTCTTCCAAAAATAGCTTAGAAATTTTGTATCCCGATCTAAAACAATAGTCCTTGGTACTCCATGTAAATGAACGATCTCCCTGAAAAACAAATCAGCAACATGTGAAGCATCGTCGTTCTTATGACATGGAATAAAATGTGCCATTTTAGAGAATCAGTCAACAACAACAAAGTTAGAATCCCTCCCCCTCTGAGACCGAGGTAACCCCAAAATAAAATCCATGGATATATCTTCCCAAGGTACATTCGGAACTGGTAATGGAGTATAAAGACCATGGGGATTAAGGCGGGACTTAGCTTTCAAGCAGATTATGCAGCGTGCAACATGTCGCTGGACATCACGTCGCATATGTGGCCAAAAGAAATGATTGGAGAGCATGTCCAATGTCTTTTTGACACCAAAATGACCAGCTAAGCCACCAGCATGTGCTTCCTGCAAAAGAACTTGACGAATCGAGCAGGCTGGAATGCATAGTTTGTTAGTCCGAAATAAAAAACCATCATGCACATAATACTTGTCCCAGCCTTTTCCAGCAATGCAATGAGAGAAAGGTTCTTTAAAATCAGAATCAGCTGCATAGAGTGTTTTAATGGATTCCAAACCAAGCACTTTTGTATCTAATTGTGTAACCAAACCACATCTCCGTGATAAGGCATCGGCAACAATGTTATCTTTTCCACGCTTATGTTTTACAACATAGGGAAATGTTTCAATGAACTCAATCCATTTAGCATGTCTACGGTTCAGTTTGCCTTGACTTTTTAGATATTTCAAAGCTTCATGATCAGAATGGATGACAAATTCTTTAGGTAACAAATAATGTTGCCAAACTTCCAAAACTCGAACTAAGGCATAAAGCTCTTTATCATAGATAGAATAATTCAGATGTGGACCATTCAACTTTTTAGAAAAGTAGGCAACAGGTTTACCTTCTTGAAGTAGTACACCTCCTATGCCAATACCACTTGCATCACATTCGATCTCAAATGTCTTACCAAAATCAGGAAGTTGTAGCAGCGGTGCTTCACAAAGCTTTGTTTTTAGCTCATTGAAGGCTTGGTCTTGTTCATCACCCCACTTGAATGGAACATCCTTCTTTGTCAAATTGTTGAGGGGTGCAGCGATGGTGCTGAAATCTTTAACAAAACGCCTGTAAAAACCTGCAAGACCATGAAAACTTCGAACTTGACTCACATTTGTAGGTGTAGGCCAATCCTTTATTGCTTTAACCTTTTCTTCATCAACTTGAATTCCATCTGCAGAAACAACAAATCCAAGAAAAACAACATGGTCTGTGCAAAATGTGCATTTAGCAATGTTTCCATACAATTTGTCAGCTCTCAAAACAACAAGAACTTGACGGATATGATCAAGGTGTTCATCAAATGATCTGCTATAGATCAGGATATCATCAAAATAAACAACAATAAATTTGCCAATGAAAGCTCTTAACACATGATTCATCAAACGCATAAAAGTTGAAGGAGCATTTGTCAAACCAAAGGGCATCACAAGCCATTCATAGAGACCAAATTTAGTTTTAAATGATGTTTTCCATTCATCACCTATTTTCATTCGAATTTGATGATAACCACTACGTAAATCAATCTTGGTGAAAATAGTTGAACCACTCAGCTCATCTAACATGTCATCAAGCCTTGGAATAGGGTGATGATATCGAACAGTTATAGCATTGATAGCACGACAATCAACACACATATGCCAAGAACCATCTTTCTTTGGAACTAATAAAACAGGAACAGCATATGGTGATAAGGATTCACGAACATACCCTTTGTCCAAAAGCTCTTTTACCTATTGCAGAATTTTCTTTGTTTCTTCGAGGTTTGTGCGGTATGCTAGACGGTTGGGAAGAGAAGCACCAGGGACCAAGTCAATTTGATGCTCAATGCCGCAAAGTGGGGGAAGTCCAGCTGGCAGCTCATCAGGAAAAACATCCTCAAAGTCCTATAACAAATCAAGAACAACACTAGGCAGCGAGCAAGGTAAGTCGTTAGTGGAAAGTAAAACCTCCTTGTACAACAATACAAAGAATGGGGCTATAGTGTTTGTCACATCTCTCAAATCACTCCTGCTCACAAATAAGCACTCAGTTTGGTGTGGCTGTTTTAAAGTGGAATGGGGCTTTACGTGGCTAGATGCTTTAGAACTATCTTCCTTACTAGTGTTGTGGGTCTCACTCAGTTTTTTTTTAGATTCCTCTCTTTTCATGCGAGCCACATCTGAAACATGTATCTCCTCTGGAGATAATGGAACAAGAACCACCTTCTTGTCATTGGCAATGAAAGTGTATTTGTTAGACCGTCCAAAATGCACCAAATCCACATCAAATTACCAGGGCCGACCAAGCAGCAAATGGCATGCTTGCATGGGGACAATATCACAATCAACCTCTCCATGATAATCACCAATGGAAAATGACAAACGAATCATGGCTGAAACCTTAACTGTCCCAGAATTATTCAACCATTGCATATGGTATGGATGTGGATGGCGACGTGGCTGCAAACCAAGCTTCTCAACAAGCAAATCACAAACAATATTATTGCAGCTCCCACCATCTATGATGAAACAGCACACTTGTCCTTTCACTTTGCATCGGGACTGAAACAAATTATGGCATTGTCCTTGTTCAGCAGCAACAAACTAAGTGGAAAGAACTCTCCTAACCACCAAAGAAGGAGATGGTGTATTCATTGTAGAAGGCTCCAAATCAGGAAAATCAGCAAGCAACTCATCAAAATCAGCACTAGTAATCTCATCAGAAGATGGAGAAATAATATCTTGTAGCATGTTATTGTGAGCAAAAGTTGGAATAGGTTGAATGGCTAAACAATTCAGACCTAGCTCAAATGTACCATCCTCAGCTGAATACTCACAAGTATCAAGATTTAGATCTGCAAATACATTGTTAAACTCTCCATCCTCTTCACTTTGAGAATCATAAGAACCATCAGCAAGTGCAATAATGGTACGCCAATTGGGACATTCAGCTTGCTTATGTCCATGACCACCACACTTAAAACACTCAATCTTGCTTGTCTTCCGTTGGGCTGCTATAACAGAGGAGATGGACTGATTGGAATTTATAGCTTTGCCTCTTGATTCAAAATGTTTGGCAGACGTTGAATTTGAATGAGAAGTTGCACGAGATGAAGGTGTGTGCACCTCTGACCCATGCTGCTGTGAATGGCGCCATGGAGTAGAACTATGAGGAACTGAAAATGAAGCACGATTCTTATAAGATTCAGCAAGCTGCCATTCTGCCCTTTTTGCAAAATGTAGCAATTCATCCATAGTGTTGTAATTAGTCATGTCCACCTTGTCTGTGATTGGTTTATTAAGACCAACCAAAAATCGAGCCATCATTGATTCCTCATCTTCAGTGATACCGGTACAAAGTAGACACATTTCCATTTCCTGAAAATATTCATCCACACTATGATGACCTTGGACAAGACGTTTTAGCCTCAAATGTAGCTCACGAGAATAATGGGCAGGAACAAATCTTCACCTCATTTCTTGTTTCATGTCATCCCAAGTAATACGATCATGTCCAACACGGCAGAAATCAGCACACACTTGATTCCACCAAGTGATTGCATAACCTGTGAACTCAATTGCAGCAAGCTTTGCTTTCTTGACAGGAGGGTAAGTATAGAAATCAAAGATCTGATCAACCTTGGTCTCCCACTCAAAATAATCATTAGCACTTTCCTTTCCGTTAAATTTTGGAATAGACACTTTCACTTTGCTTAAACCATCATCGTCACGACGACGATGGCGGTCACGATAACCATGATGGACACCATGCCGATAATCATCCATGTCGGACAACATATCATCATCACCATCATAATCTCTACCTCCAACTAGAACGCGCCGAGCACGACCAAAACCATGGCCAAACCCACCACGTCCATGTCCATGACCAGTGGCATGACGTGGTGCCTCGTTATCCTCATTGTCATCATCCTCATTTGGTGGTGGTTCTCTATGAGGCATGTTCAATTGGAGAGTTTGTATGTGAGTATATGTATGGAACACACGACTACAACTTGTATGGCCCAATCTTCATGGTGGAGCATAAGTAAACTTGATAACTATCATTGCATGAACTGATGGAGAGGTAGCGCACCACGAGATCTTGCACCCACGATGAACTGCCGAGACATCCACCCTTCCATGCGCCGACAAAACTAGTCCATGCAATCACGCCATATAGACATGAAGGCACGAACTGGGTGAACCGAAGTTCGGTGTTCTACAACCCCCTCAGGAGTTGAAAGAATGAAAGTTGTAAAGCACTCATGCCTTACCAAAGATTCCAAATATTCTCTCCATGAGAGGAGAAACACACACACAAGGTGGCTGTATTTTAACCAAAAGAGACTCTTACATAGAAGGATTACATGGGTATTTATACAATGACGAAAAGTATGTGAAAAGTTGACACTTAATCTGGGTGCTAACCACCATACCAAAGGCCCTCTTTACTTTTGGCTAACTAAAGTGGGAACTCAAGCAATCTCTTCAATTCTCACGCAGGTGCTGGGCTGCATATGCACCTTCCACTAAAACGATCATAACTCTTAGCTCGGAAGTCCAAAAGATGCACCGTTTGTTGCGTTGGAAACTAGACTTCAATATTTTTCTGTTGATATGGAATAAGGATGCAGAAACATGGCCCAGTTTTATAGGTATAGCTGTAACAAACTGTTGAATCATAGTTGAGGTTGAGTTATCCTTGTCCACGTCATTCTCTCTCCCTTCGAAACGAGTCATCCTCAACTCGTGCTCGTAGCATCAACATTGGACGAACATTATTGGAAACTTGACTCAAGAAAGAACAAAAAAACAAGGCTTGACGACGCAAGATAACTACAAACTCAAGCGCAAACTGAGAACAACTCCATATAGTGAGAACCAAACCATCGAATTGACCCGACGCAATGAGAGGAAACCAATGTTTAAATCTCTCAAGGCACCCTATCAGCATTCTGACTTGACTCAACACTATCTAGGAATTGAATACCAATCTGTGAAGGAAGCTTGTAAGGATAATTAGCTCACACCATGACAAACAAGGCTCTGATACCAAATGATGTGCACACGCCTATGCAACGCGTGTAGCAAGTTTTGTGGCCTAATCATCTCGTAGGATCCGTGAACTTGATAACTTGTCGCTGCATGACCTGGTGAAGAGGAAGTGCATCGCGAGGCTGTCCATGCGATGAACTACCAAGACAATCACCCTTCCACGTACCGACGAAACAGCCCACGCAATCACGCCCTATAGACATGAAGGCACGAACTGGGTGAACCATAGTTTGGTGTTCTACAACTCCCTCAGGAATCGAAAGAACAAGTGTTGCAAGCCTCTCAAGACTCACACATAAACAAAACTCCATGAGTTTGTGTATTCTGAATTCAGCTAATCAAGATCTGACCTTTCATTGTCTAGTACAAGATATATATAGGGATAGGGACGTTCAGCTTGGAGTAAATGGCAGCATGCACATGCACTAGTGGATTTCGTGGCTGGTTCGCGCGTCTTTCAGCTTCTGATAGCAGTTACTAAAATGAGCATAACTCTTTATTAGGAAGTCCAAATAATGAGCCGTTTGATGGGCTGGAAAGTAGACTTGAAGATGCTTCCATCCACATATAGAACACCATCTAACTCCTTGTATTCTGTCCATAGTGATGCTTGGAATTCGTACCATGTATCAGTCATCTAGCTTCTGGTTGCATTTCCATGCAAAGGTGATGAACCACCATTTTATTCTTGCACACCATAGGCTTCTTGGTTCAAATGTCCAGAGGCTTGAATCCATCTTCATCCCATGCTGGTTCATACACTCCATCATTCCTAAGGACATTGGAACAAGAACTCAAAAGCATAGGCTCATTCAACATAAACTGATTATTAAACATAAGGTTAGCGTTCATCTGAGAATGAATTTCCTTCTCTAATTGTTTAGCTCTACTTCTTGTAATTGGACCAACTTTATCAAGTGGAGTTTCATTTGAAGATGAGTGAATGCTAGGAATGTCCTCATTATAGGGCAATGGTGAATGCCTTGCAAAATACCTTCTAAGGTCCGTGTTAGGGACCAATACTAGGGTACCCGAAGAGGAGGAGCTAATAACCATCAACATTGATTCATTCGAGTAGTCAAGAACGTGACTATAGCTCCAACCAACCCCTAGGTGTGCAAGCTCTACCTCGCCCGGCCTCTAGGGATGGGCGCCACCTTGCCTGACCCCGAGGGTGCGGGCTTCGCCTCGCTCGACCCCTAAGGGTGGACTCTGCCTCGCCCAACACCAAGGTGGTGGGCTCCACCTCACCCAACCTCTGAGGGTGTGCTCTGCCTTGCCCGACCTTTGGGGGCAGGCTCTATCTCACCCGACCCTTGGGTTTGCACTCTACCTTGCCCAACCTCTGAGGGTGGGCTCTACCTCGCTCGACACCGAGGCCATAGGATCTGCCTTGCCCAACCTCTAAGGGCTGGCTCTGCCTCGCTCGGTCTCTGATGGCGAGCTCTGCATCACCTGACCTTTGAGGATGGGCTCTGCCTCACTCGACACTGAAGCTGTGGGCTCTGCCTTGCCCGACACCGAGACCACAGGCTGCATCTTGCCCAACCTCTGAGGGCTGGCTCCGACTTGTCCGACCTCTAAGGATAGGCCCTACCTTGTCCAACACTAAGGCCACGGGCTCTACCTCACTCAACCTCTAAGGGCTGGCTCTGACTCACCAGACCTCTGAGGGTAGGTTCCGCCTCTCCCAACATCTAAAGGTGGGCTCTGTATTGCTCAACCTCTGAGTGCGGGCTCTACCTTGCTCGACACTGAGGCCATGGGTTCCTCCTCGCCCAACATCAAGACCATAGGCGCTACCTCACCCGACCTCTAAGGGTTGGCTCTGACTTGCTCGACCTTTGAGGGTGGGCCCTGCCTCGCCTGACACCGAGGCCATAGGCTCCGCCTTGCCCGACATCTAAGGGCTGGCTCTGACTCACCCAACCTCTGAGGGCGAGGTTTGCCTCGCTCGACATCGAGGCCATGTGCTCCACCTTACCCGACCTCTAAGGGCTAGCTCTGCCTCGCTTGACCTCTAGGAGGGGCTTCATCGCACCCGATGGAAACCGAGGCCACCACCAACCACTTCACATCCAAGCTAATGGGCCTAGGTCAAAGCTATTACACTAGGGAGGTGACCGGCATGCCCCGATATAACTCATGGCCATGATGGGCCATACCTAGGGATTCACATTAGGAACAGCATTGGGCGTACCGGTGCTGATCTGCCTAACCCTCATATGAGGACTGGCAGGCACGTCAGTTCACCACAAGTGGGAGACAACGCCTACACATGGTGCCAGTGATGGACAGGGCAACGACATGGAGCTGTCCCTATTGACGTCTACAGGGTCAGTGGGACCCGTGTGAAAGAGAATAAGGACCCAGCGATCCTGGAGGACTTCTTCCCCTTCTCATTCTCCTCTTTTTCCTCTGCTGAACCCATGCTTTCCCTTGGCCTATAAAAGGGAAAGTAGGGTATCCCATGAAGAGGGGGATCGATCACATCAAAACACATCACACCGATTTGGACTCCAACACCGGACCGATTAGAACACATAAGCACACAGCTGAGAAGCGACCGAGCTCTTAGCACCCATTCATTCCTCTCACTAGAGACTTGGGACCTATCCCTCTCTTGACCATTTGTAACCCCTACTATGAACTTTTAGTGCCAGTAACACGAGCAGTAGTAATGAACTAGACGTAGGGACATTCTGCCCGAAGTAGTATAAACCTCATGTCCTCTTAGCACACCATTTGATTCACATCGTGGGCCATGGCATGCTAAGTAGAGGCCTTTTGCGCATCTCGATATCCACACTAGGCCTCAGATGGCTAGTCACAACCTTAGCTAGGTCCTAGGTGTGCACACGCATTTTGGGGACTCAGACTTCATCGTCACAACAGAGGGAGAGTTGGCAATGGCTCCCACCACTATCCGACCTCTCCACTCTACCGACCTTGACACAATCACCGAGGCACTTGAGGACCTACAGCTGCACGCACTAGAGGCCCACGCCCTTAGGAGCAACCAGCTCCTTGACTTCAACTATGGGAGGTTAAAGCGCTAGCTCAGTGCCTTCCTAGGACCTCAACTATCCTGGGAAGACCTACACCACCTCACCTTCTCGTTCACCAACGTCATGGCATAACTTGCTGGAGGGGAGCCGCTCTCTTTGGAATACCTCATTCAAAGTGCCCTAACAGTGCTCCTATTTGGTCTCCACAACGCCGTAGAGACCGATGGCCAACTTGTGGCATGATGCATGCCTCTGTCCCCCATGAATGATGAGTTCATGAAGATGACCGAATATGTTGCGGAATCTTTCCATGACCTCCTCATGGGAGAATTGGAGTCACCCTCTAGCTCTGACTCTAGCAGGGGGAGCCATCACCTCTCTCATGAGTGTTTCATGATGGGTACCCCCAAGGGACATGTTGAAATCATCCATGAGGAAGAGGGTACCCCAACAAATGACCTCGATGATAGGGTCGAGAGGGATGTAGGGGCCCTACCTTGCCTACGGGTGGAGCAGCTGAAGGCCCGACACCAAGAGCTCGAGGAAGCGCAACTCCAGCTCGAGCAGGAGCACTATCGATGTTTGACCACCGATAGCCTACCACGGGGTTACCTAGGACAGTATGTTCAGGCTTCAGCGTATGTGGAACTCGACGGTTAACGCAAGAGATAGTCAATTTATCCTAGTTCGGACCCTTGATCGATGATCGAGTAATAGCCCTACATCCAGTCGGTGTTAGCCTTTGCGTTGGATTGATTGTAAAGTGTTGTGTTGTGTACAATTGTTCTCTTGAACCCTCGATCCAAGGAGCCCTGCCCTCCTTTATATAGTCAGGAGGCCAGAGTCCTAGTCGGTTTACAATGAGAGTTCTTAGTAGGATTATAGAGTAATACTACTACTAAGATTATAGGGGAGGAATCCTAATTAGACTAGGTCTTCTCCTTTCCTTGCAGGGTATCCCGTGGGTCCCGCACCGACAAGCCCCCGAGCACTTCATGGTTGAGTTCTAAAAGCCTCGTCTTGTTCCTTCAAGTCTCGTCGAGCAGGAACAAGCGTCATCCGAGGGCTTTCTTGAGCAAAACCATGTAGCGCTTCATGAGATCTTTGCATGGTGTGTACCTTTTTGAAGAAAAAAGTACTCCCATTTGGATGTAGCCCTCGAGCCTCTTGCTTTTTGGCACAAGGAGCTTGAGGGTCTTTTCTTGAAATTGCCCTGATTCTTCGTCGAAAGGCTCCCGAGCATATACCCGGGTTCTTTGTCAAAAAGAGCTTGGATATAGCTATGTCCGGGTTCTTTTTGTCGTGTGGTCTTGAAGTCGTCTGTCTTGAAGAAGTCTTCTGAGTGATGTGCGCTTTTTTGAAGGAAAAAGTGCACTCACTGAGTGTAGCCCCTGAGCCTCTTGCTATTTGGAACAAAAAGTTGGAGGGTCTTGAATCTGAGTTGTTCGAAAGAACTGAGAACTTCTCCTGTTGCAGCTCCTAAGCATATATCTAGGTTGTTTTGTTCAGGAAGAACTCGAATGCAGGGTCTTGGCATATTCTCTAGTAGTCTGCTATTGTCAGATGTAGTTGTATGGTGGTGGTTGAGTGTAAATGCCTTTTGTTCATGGGTTGTACTGTGTTGGTATATTCTCCCGAATATGCTTGTTGTTGAGTACTGTTCCTTCACGCCTGAGTCTTCTTTCATTGAATTCTGTCTTTTCACTATGTCCTTTGTTAGGCTTGTTTTGTTGGTGCTCCTAGTCCATATGCACCGCTCCTTCGGTCTATAAATACCCTCCTGGAGTGTTGTTTTGATTCGTTGAGCATTTTGTTGCTTGTTCTGAAGTCTCTATAGTCATGAATATGGTAGTTTGTGAGGTAGAGCAGCCCCCGAGCGCATTTTGTAGTTCTCGTATGTCTTGTCATAGCTGGAGGAAGTCTTGTGATAGGGATTAGAGGTAGACTAATCCCACAACAGCAATGTACTAGGATGTACGTGGCAGTAGTTGGAGGAAGTCTTGTGATGTGGGCTTCGTTCCTTCATCTGGCAGTTCTGGGTTGATCCTCGCCGCTTGTCTTGTGACTATCCGGTGCAGATCAACACCATATCAAGCATCACATCAGACTTGGGTAGACAGATGCCTACCAGCCTTCTCTGCTCCATGTTGTCCTGCCATTCTGCTGATTTCCACCTTGGGTGCACTGCGTCCGTCCTTTGAAGAAAATAGTGTAGCTGAGTACGGTTTGTTCTACCGAGTAGCGATTTGGAACACGTAGTCGTTCCAGAGCCTAGTTGTTTCCGGGTTCCTTTTTGCTACTTGCCTATCATAGTTCTAAGTTCATTGGGTCTTGTAAGATGTGTAATCTTGTATTTTTGAAGTCGCTTGTAATGGAAAGAATCTTGTCTTCTGAGTTGTCATTTATTTTTCTGTTGTAGTCCTAGTTGTTCATGAGATTCCCGAGTTCTTTCCATAAGAACTGGGTTCTTATGTTCCTTGTGAGCTAGCCCTTCATTTCTTCATGGTTGATGGGTTGTTCTTGTAGTAATCTGATAACTCTGCCGTAGTGCTGGATGGATAAGTCTAAAATCTGCCCATTGAATTGTACCGTTGTGTGGATTTGTGCCCTCCATCATTTTAGCTGTGTCAATAAATGGACCGTTGTGTTCTCACACCATGCTTTAATGGGCCTGGTGGGCCATTTTTATCACTATAAAATCTATTTAAAGACCTTTCATCTTTTTTTTACTGCCCTTCCCTTGCCTTGAAACCCTAGCTTTTAGAAATCTACCGTTGCCATTGCCGCCGCCATCTTAGCGCCACCGTCCAGGCCTTCTCTCCCCCTAGTTCCTTCTTGCCTCCATTAGTACATGGGTAGGAAGAAGGCCACGAGCAAGTCCTAGGCAACCTTCATGGATGAGGAATCATCACTTTCCATGATTGAGAACCAAGAGTTCGTGGCCATGAGGGCTGCCCAGAAGGCTTGGTCGACTCCGATGACAACTGAAGATCAGCTTCGGGAACTTGTCAGCGATGGTTTGATCTAGAGCAAGGACATTGTTGAATGGAGAGTTCTAGGCGGGCATCGGGTCCCTGCTCCAGGTCCTGGTGAGATCGTTCTTTTCATCTCCTTCATTCGTGCTAGGCTTTGCCTTCCTGCCTCTACCTTTCTTCATCAATTTCTCAACTATTTTGGGATTAGCTTGAATCATCTTGCTCCCAATGCAGTCCTTCACCTTTATATCTTTGTTCATCTTTGTGAAACTTTCCTTAGAATCCCCCCTTCTCTTTCTCTCTTTCTCTACTTCTTTCGTCTGAAACCCCAACCCCATCGTGAAGACACTAGTGTTCTTGGTGGCTGTGGGATTCAATTTCGCCAGGGTCTTAAGAGCAAGTTCTTTGACTATGACCTAGTTGATTCTATGAGGGATTGGCGTGCCAACTGGTTTTATGCCGCCAATTTGATTCCTTCTCTTGTTGTTCACTCTAGATCTGGTCCCTTGGTTAATGACCGATGGGATAAGAACCCTATGACGATGGCTAAGGTTCAGGCGATCCAGCCATTTCTCGATAGGATAAGTACTATGAAATAATAGGGTTTGACTAGCTTCGGTATTGTCTCGAGCTTTCTTCATCGCCGTGTTTAGCCTCTAAAGGAGCGAGAGAACTTTGGCTTCGAGTACTTTGGGGCTAAGGATCCTTCACGCATGGTCCCTGCCCTTGAGTTGACCGATGAGGAGGTACTCGAGCGTCTCTAGAAGATGCTGAGAGGAGCAAGCGTTGTCCTAGTACTACAAGTCTTTTTCCAAACCACAAGTTATTCAAGTGGTCCAACCAGAAACTCTTATACTTGGGATCGCTTATCTTTTCTTTAATGGTAACTAGACCTTCATCAAGTTATTGTCCCATCTTAATGTCCCGCAACAAGTGAGAAGTCACTTGCAACATGGACAAGGAACCTTCAGCTACCTAGGATACATTCATCCTCTACATATCTCGACATAGTGAATCCATATTTCTCTCCATCAAGGTACAACCATAATTGGCCATTCTACTTAAGGCATCGACTACTACATTCGCCTTTCTCGGGTGATATTGGATATTCAAATCATAATCCTTGATCAACTCTAACCACCTCCTCTGTCTCATATTGAGCTCTGACTGGGTAAGAAAATATCTCAAACTCTTGTGATTAGTATAAATGGTGTAGGGCTGACCAAACAAGTAGTGTCTCTAGATTTTCAGCGTGTGAATCACCGCTGCTAACTCAAGATCATGAGTAGGATAGTTCATTTCTGAAGGCTTCAATTGTCTAGATGCATAGGCTATGACATGCCCTTCCTGCATAAGCACACAACCCAATCCAACATTGGATGCATCACAATATACTTCAAATGGTTTAGTGATGTTGGGTTGGACTAGCACGGGAGCTGTAACAAGCTTTTGCTTTAGAATCTAGAAAGCTTCCTCTCTTTCTTCCGTCCAAACATACGGTTCATCCTTCTTAGTGAGTTCAGTCAAAGGCTTTGTAATCTTGGAGAAGTCTGGCATGAATCGACGGTAGTAACCCACCAATCCAAGAAAGCCTCGAACTTCCTTCACCATAGTGGGAGTAACCCATTCCACTACATCCTTGATCTTAATTGGGTCCACGGAGATTCCATTATGAGATAAGATATGTCCCAAAAAGGAAACCTTAGTGAGCCAAAACTCACACTTGCTAAACTTAGCATACAATTTGTGCTCTCTCAGCTTTTGTAACACAACCTTCAAGTGTTTCACATGATCTTCTTTAGTCTTTGAATATACTAAGATATCATCAATGAAGATAATCATGAACACATCCAATTCTTCAAAGAAGATGGAATTCATGAGATACATTGTCAGTGCAGAAAGTGACCAACAAGTAAATATTTGTAGTTTTGTCGTATGTTGTGATTGGAGGTGGCCTAGCACCCAATGACATAGGGTTTATACTGGTTCAGGCAATGTGCCCTACGTCTAGTTTGAGTCAGTCGGTGACATTTATTCCTGAGCCTAGGTGCTTGAAGTTTTCAGTGGGGTTACAAATGAGAAGGAGAAAGATGGGGGGCACAAGAGGTCTAGTCGGCTCTAGTCGGAAGGGCCAAGAGCGATAGGAGCTCGGCTATGAGCTAAGTGTTCAAGCGTGTGCTTAAGGTCTGAACCTGATAGTCCTATGGTTGTGAACTAGTGAAATGGATCAATCTAGTGAAAATGGAATGACTTTGATCAACTTGGATCAACTTGGGTTAATTGAGTCTATTGGGAGAGAGCGCATCCCCTTTTATAGATGAAGGGGATGACCTTACAAGTGAGAGGGAGAGAGTTTGTATGTTTTTAAGTCTTGCTGCCTACGATGGCGGGTACAGGATGACTATAGATGCCCACAACACTATTGATCTCACTATTGAACGTCAGAAGCATGTGAGAGGTTTGTGTCATCTTCTTTGGGCGTGGCAGACGTTGGCGCCCGCCATACTATTGATTATTGGAGGCATGCAAGGGGTTTTACCTTGTTCCCGGTATGGTAAAAGCCGGTGCCCACAACACTACCGATGCTAGAGGCATGTGGGGGCCTTACCATATGGGAGTTAATTTTACCCACAATATTGTAGGTAAAATGTTGGCGCCTACAACACTGTTCATGTCAGGTTGGTTGTAGAGTACTATTCCTACAGGTGTACAGGGTATGGTCCCTGGTATCATGGTTTGACTTGTGTGCCTTGCCTTGCTTTTCCCCATTTGTCCCCTGGTCCTTTCCGGGTGGGCGTCCCTGGTCAGTTGGTCCTAGTCGGCTCTGGTTGTGCCGGTCGGAGAAGTGCAGTGAGCAGGGTCTTTGCATGCCCTAGTCAGAGACATGGGGTCAAAGTTAGAAGTAGTGTTTTGGCCAGGCCTTTCGGTTGGAGAGATGTCCAAAGGTGGGCTAGAGGCCAAAGTGAGCGCTCTGGTCGGAGAGGTGGGCCGGAGTTGGAAAGCGGGCATTGTTCCTCCTTGGCCAGGCCTTCCGATCGGTGATTGGATCGCCCTTCTGACCCGTCGTTCCAATACTTGGCCACCCCATGAGTTGTGCGTTGTCAACTTGGGCCAAGCCTTTGTTGGGAAGCCAGTCTGCTAGGGACCCTGGGTTTATGAACCCAACAGGAGCCCCCAAGCCCCCGGGTGATTCGGGTAGAATCGTCTAGGGGATTTTTGCCTTGATGGCGGGTGCGCACGAGCGCACCTACGGGTGTAGCCCCTGAGCCCACAGGTGGTTTGGGCAGAATCGTCTGGGTTTTTTTGTGTTGCCAGCGGAGGAGGTTTTTGTTTCATTGGCGGGTGCACGCGAGCCCCTGAGCCCCCAAGCGGTTTGGGTGAAACTGTCTAGGGGGTGTTTGTTTATCGGGCGTGTGTGCATGTTTTTTAGTTTTGAGATGGATTTATCAACCAAGGCGTCGTTGTGTAGCCAAGGCAGTTAGTTTCGTTAGTTTAGGGATCAGTTTGAGATGGAGCTCATTGATCCTAGCATCGGTGCGTGCCGTGGGATCAGGCGAGGCAGTTAGTCAACAGATCAGATGAGACGGAGCTCACTGATCCTAGCATCGATACACGCCGTGGGATCAGGCAAGCTAGTTAGTCAAGGGATCGGACAAGACAGAGCTAACTGATCCTGGCATCGATGCACGTCGTGGGATCGGGCGAGTCAGAGTCATGGATCCTAGTGGGGTGAGTTCGGGGTCACAGGCCTAGGCTTTTTATGTCTTGAGCCCCTAAGCCTTGTTGGGCCTTAGTAGGGGTCGGTATGAGTTGTGTGTGTTACCCCATCCTCAGTTCCTCACAATTGGAGGGGCTGAGTTTTGGCGCTTGTCCCAATCGCTCGGGCTTGAGTGACGCACTCGGTGAGTTCGCTAATGGGTGTGATTGAGTGGAATCCTAGTCCGTCATTCGTGATGGGGTCAGCATAGCCCTCTTGTGACATTCCACTACTCCTTTACCTACAACCTAGCAGATGCCTGGGTCATTTCAAAGACCGACCCAAGTGGCCTAACGTCCTCCCCTCAATGGAGATTCCATGGGCTTGGCAAGAGGTTTAGGATCAAACGAGAAGGTTGAGATGACCCTATCTGCTAGACTGGGCGAGGGCCGCACGAGGCTCATCTACATTTTTCTCCCCTGGCTCTATTGTTGCTCATGTCGAATGAGGCAACTACCACTTCATGACATAACACGTAGCGTTGTGATGCATTTCACTACATGTGCGATGCTTAGTTCTCGAACCCCTAGGTGGTTTAGGGCCCGAATCATCTAGGAGGCATGGGCATATGGAATGAATGCGCGTATAGATGTATGAAATGATTATAAAGAAATAGAGGGGTTGGTAGTGTTTACCTTGATGACTTGAGTGACGGGGTTTGGAGAGCTTCAGTCAGAAATGTCTAACTAGGACCCATGCTCATCGTTTGTGATAGAGTTGGCAAGGCCTACATGGGGCGTCCCTTCGCTTCCTACCTGTCTCTTGGTGTGTTTTTCTGAGTCGTTCGATCGACTTAGGAAGCCCGATGGTCTCTCTCGGTGGAGATCCCATTTTGGGTTTTTCCAAGTCTTGCCTGAGGATGCAGAGAGGTACCTATGTGTGGTGACACTTTGGTTTTCATGCCTGGTCGTGCGATAGTTGTGGGCCATACCCAGGCCACGTTTCATCTCACCAGGCAGCATTTCGTCTGACTCGGTGTCGTTCTGTCGGCCAGCGTGCATCCCATTAGTTAGGATGTGTCCCATCGTTTCCCATCTGCATTGAATGGGGGAAGGGGGAGAGTTTTTTGCTCTGATTTTTTTGCCCCTCTTCAACTGCCATGTTCCTTCCATAAATAGGGGGGGAGAGGGCTCTGTATTGTAGTTTTTTGCCTATTCTTCAACTATTGTCTCTCCTCCTCCTTCTTCCTCACCGAGAGTGCCTGTATGCCACGGCGGTTCCTAAGTGAGAGAGGGGGTGAGTTAGGGGGAGGACTTATAGATTCTTTCATGAATCTAGAGCGCAATGTCGAGCTAGAGGCTGCCTAGGGTGGTGCTGGCCATTTTTGCCTAAGAAGGGGTGGCTTCCGCTGAAGGGGAAGGCGTGATGGATTCATCTATGAGGCCTTCTTTGGGATGGAGCGTGCATGGACTTTCTCTGGTGGATCTTCGTTGGGCGAGCCTTGTCGAAGGGGAGTTGCTTAGGATCGTATTGGTGGAGGGTTCCACGCCTGTAGCTGCTCGGGTTGGCTAGTTAATAAAGTTTGATGAGATCTCTTCTAGCCATGGTGGCCATACCCCGGTGGCAGTGTCCCTACCTAGGAGCTATCTTGACTGCATGAGAAGGTCAGGAGCCCTAGGCTCTTCTGCTAAGCATCTATGGGTGTGATGCCTTTGAGGTACCTATTTCACTCGCTAAAGTCAAGGGAGCGGAACAGGGCAGGTCCCTTGAGGTAACCGTTGTGCTTGCCAAAGTCAAGGAAGCGAAATTGGGCAGGTCCATTGAGGTACCCATTGCGCTTGTCGAAGTCTGGGAGCAAAACCAAGCAGGCACCCAGCAGTGGTGGTTACGTCCGGTGGCATTCAGGCGATGTCGTCAGGCGGTGTTCAGGAGTATTTGGAGTAGTAGTAGAAAATGTAATAGTTGAGTTCATGGGTGAGTCCCTATGTGAACAATTTTTTGTATCAATGAATACATTAGTACCGTTTTTTGATAGGATCACTATCTGTTCCTTGTTTTTATCCTAGCGTATCTTTTGTTTTTTGTCCTTCATTTTTTGTACCTACCCGTTAGTTCCGTAGGCTATAGCTTTTTTAAGAGCCTAGGCATGGCCCATGGGGCTCGGCTGCTCATAACCGTAGGTCGTGGTGGGGTGCGTTTAGTTAGGAGTAAGAACAAAAGTTACTGAGGGTAATCAAAGGAAAAGGAGTGTGCTCCCATTCGGGGATGAAGTTGTTTACCATGTGATAGTAAAAAGGAGAGTAAAAATGAGAGGTAGTATTTAGTATTGTACCCTTATGGAGCCCCCGAGCGACCTAGGCTAAAAGTGTTTGGGCTAGGGTGCTTTATAGGGGCAAGTGTTGACTAAAAAGTGGTTAGACCATATTTAGGGGAAAACGATGTAGCTGTTCAATGTTCCAAGTGTTGGTGAGAATGTTGCCGTTGTTGTCCTCTAGTCGGTAGGTGCCCAGTCAGATTACTTCGGTCACCGTATAGGGCCCTTCCCATGGTGGAGAGAGCTTGTGTTTTTCCTTCGTTGATTGGGTCCTCTAGAGTATGAGATCACTGACTTCGAGTATCCTCCCTCTGATCTTCCTTTCATGGTACCTACAGAGGGTTTGTTGGTAGCGAGCGGAGCGGATGACAGTCATCTCGTGGGCCTCTTTGAGCAGGGCAATTGCGTCTTGTTGAGCCTCCACGGCTCAGTCACAGTCAAAAGCCTTCATCTTGGGGCACCATGGTCGAGGTTGGAGGGCAGCACTGCCTTAGCTCTATAGGCCAGGAAGAAGGGTGTGAACCCTGTGGATCAGTTTGGGGTCGTTCTTAGGCTCCAAAGGATCACTGGGACCTCTGCAACCTGAAGCGACCCAATTTCCACGAGGGGAAATCCACAGAGTCAAAGTGTAATAAGACCATTGTAGATCATATTACCCAAATTTCCAGTCGAATACCACATCCATACAACGATAATATCAGAGTACAAATAGTGCGGAATTACATAAGTTATTACATCACTGCATTGGCGGAATCAAAAGTAGCATTCATTCAGAACAACTTTGAAGATAAGATCGCCAAACTCGAGCATAGGCATGAACCCCTCAACCGTCAAACTTCTCTGAGCTATACTCCTTAGCAGAACCTGTGTGCCAAAATTTATCAGTATGATTTGTACTGGCCACTCCCACCATATGAGCGTTGATTTGTGGAAATTGGATGCAAGTTGAATATAATCAAAAGGAACCTATAAGGCTAGGGTTTCCTATGTATTAGCATGTCTAGTATATAATATTAGTTGGTCAAGTTTTAACACCAATCCCACACACATTCAACCCCATTCCCTTTCCAGAGCCAGGTTTCGATCCTAGGATCGATATACCACCTTCCACATCATCACCATACCATCGCTCAGTCGACAGGCCAACTCCCTCTCGACACTGTCTCAAGGCCTATAGCCCCTGGCTACGACCAACACTCTCTCATGGGGGGGGGGGGAGAAGGACTCATCTCACTATCTAGTTTAAGCGAAACCCAGGAAAGGTCCATAACCGACAAGTCAGCATATGTATCGATCAATCAACCAAACACTCTGCATAGGTTTTACATACCCACAAGATAGCCATCCTCGATGGTGCCCCGTCTAGGTAGATTTCGGCCGCTTGCTAGCCTAGAACGATGCCACCCTACCTCTCAGCCCTAGAACATCCCAAGTCTAGTCTAGGATGGCTGATACTATGAGTCATAGACAGAGCTGGGGCCCTCTAGATGTTAAGAGCCAAGTCCACAAGGCCTCCTAAAGTCTTAGAAGGGTGTGGGGGAAACCACGTGCCCCGTACCTCCTTGCACACATTCGCCTAGCAGTAGTGGCATTGTTCTACCAAGTAGTCCGACCGTCCCGCACTATATAGGGCGAGTGGGATGTAAAGGATTCCCGGAGAGTCTGAGTACTAGTAAGTCCTTAGGGATTGACCAAGCCAGAATATCTTCATTAGAGTTTCCCTTTACTGTGCCACCACAGCATCTCCACTCCGGGCTCCTCCCATCACAGGTTCACACCTAGGGCCACCTCATATACCATTTACCCACCACAGGTATCCATTTCCAAGGGTGCCTAGGTAGCACCCCATGGCAAGACTTGCCCCAGGCTCGTCGTATACTCCAACTTGGTTGACACAACCCTCACCCTCCACATACCCAAGTCACACACACAGCACTCTCCCCATAGTCCAAATGACACCCATTTTCACCACGCATTAATGTAGTATAAGCATAGTAGAAGTATAAGCAATGAAATATAGCAGTAAGCATGTGTCTAGCCTAATAGCAGGGTATGTAGGGGTAAGGTTGTGTCAAGGTAGAGGCCATCAAGTAAGCATACTACCATGCAAGTCCTATCATTGTATGATTATAACAGTAAAGTAAAGCAATAGCAGTTCTATATTAGCCATGCGTAATAGGTGCTACAAGGTTGGGTGGGATGTGGCACCTTCAGTGTAGTCATCTCCATACTCCTCATGGTACTCTCAGTCCTCGTTCATCTGGTTCTCCACCGAGTCTGCATATGATCGAATTATAGTCGCGTTAGCGACGTCTATAGAATAGCACAAAGAAGCAATGAAAATTCAAAAGA
This sequence comes from Miscanthus floridulus, assembly GCF_019320115.1. Classification (NCBI taxonomy): domain Eukaryota; kingdom Viridiplantae; phylum Streptophyta; class Magnoliopsida; order Poales; family Poaceae; genus Miscanthus; species Miscanthus floridulus. The sequence continues at coordinate 108,483,440 of NC_089596.1, forward strand.
GCCAAATGCACTCAAACAAGGGTTCATTGCGTAAAGTTCGAATTTAGATGAATTTTGGTCCTGGTTTCATATTTTTCCGAGGTCATATGAATTAGTCATGAATTTTTGAAGTTTAAATCCTCTCTAAAAATAATTAAGGCTGATTAATTCATGGCTGACATGTGTCACACTATGACTGGTCCATGTGGCATGCTAACATCAGCATGACGTCATTGGCTCGGCTCTGAGCTGACAAGTGGGGTCCTACATGGCGGTTTTACTGACATGTGGCCCTGGTCGACGGTCAACATTTGACCGGTCAATGGTCAATACAGGCCGGGTCCAAACTAGGCCGGTTGGCCTGGATACGGGCTGGGCTTTGCCTGCCACATGGCCCATGCTGGTGTGGCCACGTCATCATACTGGGTCACTAACGGGCCGTGGTCCACGGGCGCAAGTGAGGCGCGGTTCATGGTGAACCTGCCTGCGTTGGTCCATAGACCGTAGAGCCGGTCCATGAAGGACTGGGTCCACTTACTCCTTCCCAGGGTTTGGTTCACGTGCACAACATGGTCGTGGTCGGAGCTCAGCGGAGCTGCTCAGGATGTGGTCTGCGAGGTCATGGTCGACAAGGTCGTGTTCGGCGCTACTTGGCGGAGTTGCTCGGGACGTGGTTGGCATGGTCGTGGTCGGTGAGGTCATGGTCGGAGCTGCTCGGCGGAGCTGCTCGGGACATGGTCGGCATGGTCAACGAGGTGAAAATCCCCTTTCCCTTCCCCGACAGGGCTCCCGCCGGCGGTGAGGTCTCCGGCAAGCACCTGTGGCGGCGCTAGCGTCCAATTAGGGTAGGCAATAGTTTCCCCATGCCTCGGTGAGTGCAGCGGTGGGGTCAAGGTGGTGGCTGGGGCTTCATAGGGTCCCAGCCATGGTGAACGGCGGTGTGGGTTCATCGGTGTGCATGGACAGGGCTGCAGTGGTAGTGAGAGCCTGGTTGGAGGAGCGTGTGAGCTCCATGGTGCTTCTACGACCACGATGGGCGTGTTGGAGGAGCTCCTGGTACTCCTAGTGGCTCTAGTCATGGTGATGGGGGCAAAGCAGAGGCGGTGGCACTCCGATAAGGTGCGGTGCGGCAACGCAGGGCTCCAGCGGCTTCTTCCTCGGCTAAGGTGAGCGTAGTGGGACTCTCGACATGGCTAGGGTTCTCTATTTGGCTGATGGCAGCACGCACGGCACGTCCTAGGTCTCGGCAAGCATGGCCATGGTGGTCTCCGTAGCTAACCAATTGGGCTAGGCTAGAGCTCGAAGCTTCAGCAAGGTTTCGATCATGGTGATGCACGTTCCATTTGGCTAGGGAGGTGGTCTCAGCAAGATGGCTCACCATAGGGTTCATGGTGGTAGTATGGCGGTGCAATGGCGAGGTGAGGCCGTGATGAGGCAATGCAGTGCCATGCCAAGCAGCTACATCGCTGTAGCTGATCGGGGCGGCACTCCTGGCTCCGGCGAGGTCCTCCCCATAGCGGCTTCCTTCTCTGCCTTGCTTCTCCCTCCTCTTTCTCTCTCGGCTTGATGCTATGTGGTGCTGTGCCACCAGCGGCAGCGGTGATTGGGCTGAGGGTTAGGGCTCATGGACGTTGGCTTTTATAGCCAAACTCCAAGGGCTCCAATGGCAGACGGTGATCGGGCGGTGGTGATACGTGCGGCGCATTTGATGGCTCTCATGCGGTTGCATAGGCACAGCACAAGGGGAACAAGGTCATGTGATTTGCGTGACCCTAGGCCCACGCCTGCCAAGCTGGTCAGCTCCCAGTCGCGTGGTGGAGAATGCGTGGGCGAGGGGAAGAAGATGCTACTGTGCTGACAAGCGAGGTCGGGTCATCAGGCGCTTGGCGTGATGTGGTTGCGTGCTACACATGATGGCTGACGAGCGGGCTCAGCTTGTCAGTGGCTATGCCCGTGTGGGCGGTGATGCTGGGCCAGCTTCGTGTGCTACACGCATGAAAGGGCAAGCGAGGCTGGTTCACAAGGCCGAGCAGGCCTGGGCTGCTGCTGCCCCCTCTTCTTTCCTATTTCCTTCTCTTTTATTTGTTGCCAATTTGGTTAGGGTTTATCATAAATAGTAAGTTAGTTATACATCACATAAGGCAAAAGAATCCAGATCACAAGTGGGTCTAAGGATGCATGCATGATTTATTTACTTAGGAATTTAATTACACGTGTGGCATAAAACCAAACTATGCTTATGATTTTTAACCTAGTTGGGTCACATCCAATCCAAAACTAGGGTTGGGCTTCTACATGTGCCACTCAACATCACATAAGGCAAACACAAAAATTTTGTAGTTGTGATTTTTGGTGTGTGGATTTTTGGGTTGTTACAGTCCTACCCCCTTAACAGAATCTTGTCCCCAAGATTAAAGCGTAACGTACTCTTCGAAGAGGTAAGGATATCATAGCCGGAGATCAGACTCTTTCTCCCATGTTGTTTCTCTCTCCATGTGGTTGCTCCATTGGATCTTGCACATAGGAATAGTTTTGCTTCGGGTCTCTTTGGTATCTCTCCCCAGAATTTTGATAGGATGTTCTTTATACTCAAGTGTATCTTGAATGTCAAGTGTATCAGTCGGGATTACTTCATTGAGCACTCTTAAACACTTGTGTAGCTATGAGACATGGAATATGGGGTGTACACCCATCAATTCCTCAGGTAGCTCAAGTTTGTAGGTGAGCTTTCCAATCCTCTTGCATATTTTGTATGGGCCCACAAATCTAGGGGCAAGCTTTCCTTTCACATGGAATCTGATGGTTCCATGTAATGGGGATACCTTGAGATAGACGAAGTCTCCCACATTGAACTCAAGTTCTCTTCTTCTTTTGTCAGCATAGCTCTTGTATCGACTTTGGGCAATTCTCAAGTTCTCCTTCACTTGAGCAACTCCTTCTTCGGCATCTTGAATCTTAGCGGAATCAAAGAACGATCTTTTGCCCGGTTGAGACCACATCAAAGGTGTTCTACAAGATCTGCCATATAGAGCTTCAAATGGCGACATCTTGATACTAGCTTGGTAGCTATTGTTGTAAGAGAACTCTGCATAGGGTAGGCATTTCCCCCAATCAGAGCCATAATTCAGTACACTAGCGTGAAGCATGTCTTCTAAAATCTGATTTACTCATTTAGTTTGTCCATCTGTCTATGGGTGATAAGCGGTACTAAAATCAAGTTTGGTTCCAATGGACTTATGCAGGGCTTCCTAGAATCGGGACACAAACTGAGGACCATGATCAGATACAATACTGGAGGGAGCTCCATGCAGTCTGAGAATATACTCAACATATAGATCTGCTAATTTTTTGGCATCGGTCTTGGTCTTAACTGGTACAAAGTGAGCAATCTTGGTCAAACGATCAACAATCACCCAGATGGAATCATTGCCTTTCTATGAACGGGGCAATCCAACTATGAAATCCATGGATATGCTCTCCCATTTCCACTCAGGAACGTCAAGAGGCTTTAGCAATCCTGTAGGCCTTTGATGTTCAGCCTTGACTCTATTACAGTTGTCACATCATGCCACATGTCCTGCAATGTCTGTCTTCATGCCCTTCCACCAAAAGTGTTTTTCAAGTCTTGATACATCTTTGAATTTCTAGGGTGAATACAGTACTTAGAATTATGTGCTTCAGACAAAATTTCCTTTCGTAGTGCTGGGTCGGAAGGGACATAGATTCTATCCTTGAACTAGATGGTTCCTTGTTCATCTTCATGGTGGTTGGTCTTGTATCCTAGTTTCATCAGACCACGGAGATATTCGATCTCTCCACAATTTTTCTGAGCTTGACGGATGCGATCTGTGAGATCATACTGTATGTGAAGCTCATTCAACAAGCCATGCGGTAGTATCTCTAGTTGGAAATTATCAATCTCTTCCTTGAGCTCAGGTGGTACGGATTCAGTGATCAAAGTGTGACAGTAACTCTTACGACTAAGAGCATCCGCAACTACATTAACTTTTCCTAGATGATAGTGAATTTCTAGGTCGTAGTCCTTAATCAATTCTAGCCATCAGCGTTGCCTCATATTTAGGTCTTCCTAAGTGAAAAAGTACTTCAAGCTCTTGTGATCCATATAGATATCACACTTGTTGCCTATCAAGTAGTGTCTCTAGATCTTCAAGGCATGCACAACTGCTGCTAACTCAAGATCATGAGTTGGGTAACGGTTCTTGTGTTCTTTCAACTGTCAAGACGCATATGCTATCACTCTTCCATCTTGCATCAGTACACAACCAAGTCCTTGACAGGATAAATCACAATAGACCATGAAATCTTTGCTGATATCAGGCAATGCTAGCACAGGAGTTGTGGTAAGCTTCTGCTTCAATTCCTAGAAGCTTTGTTCGCACTCGGGCGTCCATTCAAACTCCTTAGTCTTCTTCAGAAGGTTGGTCATTGGATGGGCTATCTTGGAGAAGTTCTCAATGAATCGGCGATAATATCCAGCCAATCCCAAGAAACTTCTAATTTCTGTCACATTACGAGGTTGATCCCACTCTTTCACAGCTTCAATCTTGGCTGGGTCAACTGCGACACCTTCAGCTGATAGTACATGTCCTAGGAAGGCAACTTTCTATAGCTAGAATTCGCATTTACTGAACTTTGCGTAAAGCTGATGTTGGGCTAGTTTCTCAAGCACAGTTCTCAGATGATGTTCGTGTTCTTCAGTGGTGGGTGAATAGACAAGGATGTCATCAATGAATACTACCACGAACTTATCAAGTCCATTCATAAAAACCTTATTCATCATGTTCATGAAGTATGCGGGAGCATTCGTGAGTCCAAAGGACACCACGATGAACTCAAACTACCCATACCTAGTCACGAAAGCTGTCTTCAGGATGTCACTTTCTCGAATCTTCATCTGATGATAGCCAGATATGAGATCAATCTTGGAGAAATACTTGGCACCTCAAAGCTGATCAAGTAGATCATCGATCCTTGGTAGGGGGTACTTGTTCTTGATGGTGACTGCGTTCAAGTTCTAGTAGTCAATGCACATTCTCATCGAGCCATCCTTCTTCTTAACAAACAGAATAGGGGATCCCTAGGGTGAAGCACTGGGTCTGATATATCCCTTCAAGATGAGCTCATCAAGCTGTTTCTTGAGCTTAGCTAGTTCATCAACTGACATGCGATAGGGTCTCTTGGCAATGGGTCCTATTCCTAGCAAAAGATCAATGATGAACTCTACATCATAATCTGGTGGCATACCCAGTAATTCTTTAGGGAATACATTGGGATAGTCTCTGACCACAGGCACATCATGCACTGTTTTCTCCTCTTTTTGTGATTCTGAACTAGCTTTAAGGGCACACAAGATAGAAGTAGACCTTCCGGACTGAGGTTCACACCTAATAACTTGGCCTAATGGGTGGGTCATTTGGACGTATCTAGGTGAACATGATATGATACCTCAGTGAATGGTTAACCAATCCATACCTAAGATGACATCTAGGTTTATGGAAGGTAACAGGGTTAGGTCGCTTTAATGGTAAGACCCTCAATGGTAAGACTCACTCCCTTATAGATGTGGGTGCACTTTAGGTCTCCTAAAGGTGAGCTGGTGATGATAGGCTTTCCACGTGGGGTTACAGGCAGGTCATGCTCTCATGCAAACTTGGATGATATGTAAGAACAAGTTGCTCCAGAGTCAAATAGAACTAATGCAATATTGCCATTAACTAAAAACATACCATATACCACGTTAGGGGTAGCCTGTGCTTCCTTGGCATCCAGATGGTTGAGACATCCACGGGTAACAGATTCCTTGAATTGAGACTTTTGAGTGGCTGAGTTCTGAGGGCACTCAGCGGCTTTGTGACCCGGTTGGCCACAAGTGAAGTAGGTGAAAGGCGTACTGCCTGTAGGGGTTGGTGCGAGTGCCTTCCAGTTTCTAGTGCTTGGTGTGGAGCGGTTCTGTGCTGGGTGTTCATTCATAGAGTGGGAACGGTTGAAATGGTCCTGAGTGTTGCGGTCCTGAGCATAACGGTCCTAGATATAACGATCCTGAGCAGGGCGGGAGTATTTGGAGGTGTAGCCTCCACTACCCCTACTCGATCTAGGGTTGACATCCCTGTTGTGGCGAGAGCATTTCCTGGATGGTGCATCTCTGTGGAACCTCTTGCGATCACGAACACGGAAGGACTCCTCAGGCTTACGCTTCCTCTCCCTGTACTCTTCTCTAGCTTTAGCATGGTCCTTCTCAATCTGGATGCAGCGATCCACCAGAGCACGCAACGTGTTACTCTCAATACCGCCAAACTTTAGCTTGATGTGCGGGTTAAGTCCCTTGTGATAATAGTACAGCTTCTCCTTCTCAGAGTTCACAACATAGGAAGGTGCATAGCGCAGAAGGTTGGTGAAACGAGTAGTGTACTCCATCACCCTGTCCTTTCCCATCTTGATGTTGTGGAACTCCTCAGCTTTGGCCTCCATGATACCCTTGGGAATGTGATACTCAGTGAATGCTTCGACAAACTCATCCCACGAGATGTTGGTAGGGTCCTCATGGGAATCACTGAAACTGTCCCACCAGGCGCGTGCTGCACCTATGAGCTGGTGTGTGGCAGCTCCAACACACTCATCGTCGGTGAAAGTAGTGAGGTCAAGCTTCTTCTCCATCTCCTTGAGCCAGTCATCGGCTACCAGCAGGTCAGGGTCGGTGCCATCATAGGTAGGTGGCCTTAGCTTCAGAAATCCTTCTAGCTTACTTTGGAAGTCATTCTACTAACCTCCCTAGCGACGGTTTGCTCCATTAACAAGTGCTACAAGAAGTTGAGTCTGTTGTGCCATTACTTCTGCCAGGTTCAGTGGTGGTGGTGGTGGAATGTTCTCCTCAGGCAGCGGCATATTCTCTAGGTTGAAGGGTATCCCTCCATGTCCACGGCCATGGCCACGGCCATGGTTGTTGCCACCATGCCCCCCATTTGGTTCGACTGGTTCAGGGGTGGACGCACGTCCTCGGTTCATTAGGCGATCAGATCGGCGGTTTGGCATCTACAACACGGTTCATAGGAATTTTAGTGGTTGTGCCATAAGTGCTTATAATTCAGTATGATTACATGATTTTGATGATTTCAAGAAAAATATTTATTCTATCCAACACTCATTACAAAGAAGCAATAAGATCCATAAGATGCAATAAGATCCAAAACATTCATTACATGGGTTTTTATTACATAGCATCATCTCCAGTAGCTACACTTAAAGACTTACGAGAATCATACTACACATAGTGTCTCATATTACATCTCATAAGGGGTACATCATGGGGTACAACTTATGGAAGCTACTGACATGACTCATGACCACGCAGGGTCATTCTACTCTAACTCGTACACCGCAGCTAGAATATGACTGTTCTCGATCTCGATCTCCTCGTCAGAATTGTGAAGTCGGGACACATACTTCAAGGCCTTGGTGAGCTCCTCAGTAGGCTTGGCTCTAGGTAGGGTAGGGTAGGCGTCTAGGTTGAGGCAAGTCAGGGCTAACTCAAACTCCTCTATCCTAGGCTTCATCTTGCTGTGAATCTCCTTAGGTAGCTGATCCCACATACTCTTCATCTCCCTAAGGCGCTTCTTGTCAGACTTCTACCAAGCCCACCAAGTCCTCTCACACTTATCCTATAGGTACTCATTCTACCTAAGTGCCTCGATCAGGTGACCCTAGTTGCGAACGGCCTTCTTCCTAAACTCCTCTATATCCTGAGTCATGGTCTTGTTCCGAGATTGGATTTTTAGCATATCAATCCCCTTGGACCTCTCTCTGTCTCCTCTGTGGTTGAACTCAACCTTCTTGTCATCCAACTCTCTCTACAACTCCAAGACCTTGCTGTCGAGGTAGCAGTTCCTGTTGCCTAGGTCGGTGGCTTTGTCCTATAAGTCTGTGACCTCGGTTCTGTGGACTTCTTCACGACGGTTGAGCTCATCCTGTAGCTTGGCAACTGTCTCAAGTAGACTAGCTTGCTCCTATGCTCCTTGTGAGTCTCGCTCCTGGTACTCCCACAGAAGGCCCTAGTCCTGATGTCTCCTCTGCTCCAGCTAGGTCACATACCTATCCTGCTCCAGTAGGTGGATAGCTAAGATGCGAAGGCATCTGTCCTCCTTGGCAAAAATAACTCTACCAGCTACGAAACTCTGCTCACTAGGGGTAAGGCTGAGGTCGAGGGCCTGGGGAAGTAGATGGAACTCTGTCGTCTTCAGGTGCTCGTAGTGGTCCCTCATCACTCTGTGAAGTGCCTTGTGTGAGATAGCTTGCAGTCCCTCCCCGACTGTGTCCACTATAGTCATCTCAGTGAAAGCTAGGACAAAAGGTAAGGTAGTGCTAGCTGGGAACTCGACTGAAATGACAATCGGTCCTTCGATTCCTCCTTCCTGAGCTGGCTTCCCAGTGTAGGTGACCTTGACAAACTCGCCGGGGACTCCTAACATGACAAGAACTCGGCAGAGGGTCTGTGCAAAACCCCCGAGCTCACGTAGGTCAAAGGTAAGCTTGGCGTGGTCCAGAGGTAGTGGTCCTAGAGGTGGCCATTCGATGTTCGTTGCCATCTACATGTGTTAAGGAATAGGTGTTAGCAGGTCGATAATAGATAAGCCTTGCATAAAAGTAAATGCAGGGTCGGTATATAACCGAAAGAAGGGTTGTTCACGTCCTATTCTATCATCCATTTCTGAGGGTTTCGTCCTATGGTCAAGTATGGCTCTAATACCAACTGAAGTGACCTAATTTCCACAAGGGGAAATCCACAGAGTCGAAGTGTAATAAGACCATTGTAGATCATATTACCCAAATTTCCAGTCGAATACCATATCCATACAACGATAATATTAGAGTACAAATAGTGCAGAATTACATAAGTTATTACATCGCCGCATTGGCGGAATCAAAAGTAGCATTCATTCAAAATAGCTTTGAAGATAAGATCGCCAAACTCGAGCGTAGGCATGAACCCCTCAACCATCAAACTCCTCAGAGCTATACTCCTCAGCAGAACCTATGTGCCAAAATTTATCAGTATGATTTGTACTGGCCACTCCCACCCTATGAGCGTTGCTTTGTGGAAATTGGATGCAAGTTGGATATAATCAAAAGGAACCTATAAAGCTAGGGTTTCCTATGTATGAGCATGTCTAGTATATAATATTAGTTGGTCAAGTTTTAACACCAATCTCACACACATTCCACCCCATTCCCTTTCCAGAGCTAGGTTTTGATCCTGGGATCGAAATACCACCATCCACATCATCACCATACCATCGCTCAGTCGATAGGCCAACTCCCTCTTGGCACAGTCTCAAGGCTCGTAGCCCCTGGCTATGACCGACACTCTCTCACAGGGGGAAAGAGAAGGACTCATCTCACTATCTAGTTTAAGCAAAACCCAGGAAAGGTCCATAACCGACAAGTCAGCATATGTATCGATCGATCAACCAAACACTCTGCAGAGGTTTTACATACCCACAAGATAGCCATCCTCGATGGTGCCCCATCTAGGCAGATTCTGGCTGCTTGCTAGCCTAGAATGATGCCACCCTACCTCCCAGCCCTGGAACATCCCAAGTCTAGTCTGGGATGGCTAATACTGTGAGTCATAGACAGAGCCGGGGCCCTCCAGATGTCAAGAGCCAAGTCCACAAGGCCTCCTAAAGTCTCGGAAGGGTGTGGGGGAAACCACGCGCCCCATACCTCCTTGCACACATTTGCCTAGCAGTAGTGGCATTGTTCAACCAAGTAGTCTGACCGTCCCACACCATATAGGGTGAGTGGGATGTAAAGGATTCCCGGTGAGTCTGAGTAATAGTAAGTCCTTAGGGATTGACCAAGCCAGAATGTCTTCATCAGGGTTTCCCTTTACCGTGCCACCACAACACCTCCACCCTGGGCTCCTCCCATCATAGGTTCACACCCAGCGCCACCTCATATACCATTTACCCACCACAGGTATCCATTTCCAAGGGTGCCTAGGTAGCACCCCATGGCAAGACTTGCCCTAGGCTCATCATATACTCCAATTAGGTCGACACAACCCTCACCCTCCACACACCCAAGTCACACATGCAGCACTCTCCCCATAGTCCAGATAACACCCATTTTCACCACGCATTAATGTAGTATAAGCGTAGTAGAAGTATAAGCAATGAAATATAGCAGTAAGCGTGTGTCTAGCCCAATAGCAGGGTATGTAGGGGTAAGGTTGCATCAAGGTAGAGGCCATCAAGTAAGCATACTACCATGCAAGTCCTATCATTGTATGATTATAACAATAAAGTAAAGCAATAGCAGTTCTATATTAGCCATGCGTAATAGGTGCTATGAGGTTGGGTGGGATGTGGCACCTTTAGTGTAGTTGTCTCCATACTCCTCATGGTACTCTCAGTCCTTGTTTGTCTGGTTCTCCTCTGAGTCTGCACACGATCGAATTATAGTCGCATTAGCGACGTCTATAGAATAGCACAAAGAAGCGATGAAAATTCAAAAGAGCCAAATGCACTCCAACAAGGGTTCATTGCATAAAGTTCGAATTTAGATGAATTCTAGTCCTAGTTTCATATTTTTCCAAGGTCATATGAATTAGTCATGAATTTCCGAAGTTTAAATCCTCTTTGAAAATAATTAAGGCTGATTAATTTAGGGCTGACACGTGTCACACTATGACTGGTCCACGTGGCATGCTGACGTCAGCATGACGTCATTGGCTCAACTCTGTGCTGACAAGTGGGGTCCTGCATGGCAGTGTCACTGACATGTGGCCCCGGTCAACGGTCAACGTTTGACCGGTCAATGGTCAATACAGGCCGAGTCCAAACTAGGCCGGTTGGGCCTAGATACGGGCTGGGCTTTGCCTACCACATGGCACACGCTGGTGCAGCCATGTCATCATACTGGGTCACTAATGGGCTGTGGTCCACGGGCGTAGGTGAGGCGCGGTTCATGGTGAACCTGCCTATGTTGGTCCATAGACCGCAGAGCCGGTCCATGAAGGACTGGGTCCACTTACTCCTTCACAAGGTTTGGTTCACGTGCACGACATGGTCGTGGTCGGAGCTCGGCAGAGCTGCTCGAGACATGGTCAGCGTGGTCATGGTCGGCGAGGTTGTGGTCGACAAGGTCGTGGTCGGCGCTGCTTGGCGGAGCTGCTCGGGATGTGGTCGGCATGGTCGTGGTTGGCAAGGTCATGGTCGGAGCTGCTCAGGACGTGGTTGGCATGGTCAACGAGGGGAAAATCCCCTTTCCCTTCCCCAACGGGGCTCCCACCGGCGGTGAGGTCTCCGGTGAGCACCCACGGTGGCACTAGCATCCAATTAGGGTAGGCAATAGTTTCCCCATGCCTCGGTGAGTGCAGCGGTGGGGTCAAGGTGACGGCTAGGGCTTCATAGGGTCCCGGCCATGGTGAACGGCGGCGTGGGTTCGTCGGTGTGCATGGACAGGGCTGCAGTGGTAGCAAGAGCCCAGTTGGAGGAGCGTGTGAGCTCCATGGTGCTTCTATGGCCATGGTGGGTGTGTTGGAGGAGCTCCTGGTACTCCTAGTGGCTCTGGTCATGGTGATGGGGGCAAAGCAGAGGCGGTGGCGCTCCAACAAGGTGCGGTGCGGCAACATAGGGCTCCGACGGCTTCTTCCTAGGCTAAGGTGAGCGCAGTGGGACTCTCGTCATGGCTGGGGTTCTTTGTTTGGCTAATGGCAGCATGCACGGTGCGTCCTGGGTCTCGGCAAGCATGGCCATAGCGGTCTCCCTAGCTAACCTATTGGGCTAGGCCAGAGCTCAAAGCTTCAGCAAGGTTTCGATCATGGCGGTGCATGTTCCATTTGGCTAGGGAGCTGGTCTCAGCATGATGGCTCACCGTAGGGTTCATGGCGGTAGGATGGCGGTGCAGTGGCGAGGTGAGGCTGTGATGTGGCGATGCAGTGCCATGCCGAGTAGCTACGTCACTATAGCTGATCGGGGCGGCGCTCCTGGCTCCGGCGAGGTCCTCCCCGTAGCGGCTTCCTTCTTCGCCTTGCTTCTCCCTCCTCTCTCTCTCTCGGCTTGACACTGTGTGGTGATGTGCCACTAGCGGCGGTGGTGATCGGGCTGAGGGTTAGGGCTCATGGACGTTGGCTTTTATAGCCAAACTCCAAGGGCTCCAATGGTGGACGGTGATCGGGCGGTGGTGATACGTGTGGCGCATCCGACAGCTCTCATGCGGTTGCGTAGGCGTGGCACAAGGGGAACAAGGTCATGCGATTTGCGTGACCTTGGGCTTGCGCCTGCCATGCTGGTCGGCTCCCGGTCATGTGGTGGAGAATGTGTGGGCGAGGGAAGAAGATGTTACTGTGCTGACAAGCGGGGTCGGGTTGTCAGGCGCTTGGCGTGATGTGGTTGCATGCTGCACGTGATGGCTGACGAGCGGGCTCGGCTTGTCAGTGGCTGTACCCATGCGGGCGGTGATGCTGGGCTAGCTTTGTGGACTACACGTGTGAAAGGGCAGGCGAGGCTGGTTTGCAAGGCCGAGCAGGCCTGGGCTGCTACTGCCCCCTCTTCTTTCCTTTTCCTTCTCTTTTATTTGTTGCCAATTTGGTTAGGGTTTATCATAAATAGTAAGTAAGTTAGTTATACATCACATAAGGCAAAAGAATCCAGATCACAAGTGGGTCTAAGGATGCATGCATGATTTATTTACTTAGGAATTTAATTACACGTGTGGCATAAAACCAAACTATGCTTATGATTTTTAACCTAGTTGGGTCACATCCAATCCAAAACTAGGGTTGGGCTTCTACATGTGCCACTCAACATCACATAAGGCAAACACAAAAATTTTGTAGTTGTGATTTTTGGTGTGTGGATTTTTGGGTTGTTACACAACCCATCGCCCGACGTACTTGTTGAGTCAATCGAAGATGCATGACTTAAGTTCTTGGAGGACTATGCCATTGGCATGTTTGACCTGACCATTAGTTTGTGGATGTCTGACTGAGGCCTAGTCAATCCTGATGCCTTATCCATCACTGAAGTCTAGGAACTTCTTTTCGGTAAAGTTAGTCCCAAACCGGTAGATGATATCGAGGAAGAATTTGAGTGCCTCCTCTAAGCGAATGTTGGTAATGGGCTTGGCCTTGATCCACTTGGTGAACTTGTCGACTACTATGAGTAGGTGAGTGAAGCTGCCTAGGCCCTTTTTGAGGGCTCCACCATGTTGAGGCCCCAGATCGTGAATGGCCAGGTGATGGGGATGGTTTGGAGCTCCTATGGTGGTAAATGGGTTTGCCGAGCGTAGAACTAGCATCCTTCACACCTGTAGATGACCTCCTCTACATCTCATAGTGTAGTGGGCCAGTAAAAACCTTAATGAAAGGCTTTTCTAACTAGCAACCTTGGGGCCGCGTGATGTCCGCAAATCCTGGCATGGACCTCGAGGAGGAGCTTCTTTCCCTGGTTGGTGGGGACGCACTTCATGAGTACTCTTGATGGACTCCATTTGTAGAGCTTAGCCTCTGGCTTGGGCATTCACAAGCACCTTATAAAGATCCTAATTAGGCAACAAAGGTGCTAGGCTAGCTAGAGCTCACCTATCCAATTCTATAAGCAAGGTCACACAAACCTTGGCGCGTCAAGCGATCTGTTGGGCTTCAGTCCTTTTAGGAAGGAGAACCTCCTTGAGGAGGTAGGTGAGTAGTGGTGCTCGCTAGTCGGTTTGATCGAGTGCCAATACGGCGATGTTTGTGGGTGACGTTGTCATGGAGGTACTGGGATCGGAGCCCCCGAGTGCTGGCTTAGTGTTGGGGTCGAAGCCCCCGAGTGCTGGCTTGGCATCGGGGTTGGAGCCCTCGAGCACTGGCTAGGCATTGGGGTGTGTCTAGATTAGACCTTCTAGGATGCGGGCAGATGGCTCATGGATGTCGTTAATGAATACCCCGCTTGGGGATGGATCCCTCCTGGCAGCCAATTTCACAAAAAAACAGCAGCATCGTTCTCCCTTTGAGGGACGTGATGTAGCTTGATCCCCTAGAATTTGTCCTCGAGCTTGTGTACCTCTTGGTAGTATGCTGCCATGAGGGGGCTTTTGCAGGAGGACTCCTTCATGACCTAATCAATGACTAGCTCCGAGTCAAAGAGAACGTAGAGTCACGTAGCATCGAGCTCGATGGCGATGCGTAGTCCGTTGATGAGGGCCTCATACTTTGTGGTGTTGTTTGAGGCTAAAAAGTGGAGGCGGATGGCATAATGGAGCCTACTCCCATCTAGGAAGATTAGAACCACTCTAGCCCCCGAGCTGGGTGCCATTATGGACCCGTCGAAGTACATTGTCCAATACTTGTGGGTGACGTCCGGGGTCGGTAGCTGTACCTCTATCCATTCAGCGATCAAATCTGTGAGAGCCAAAGATTTAATGGTGGTATGGGGGATGTACCTCATGTCATGGCCCATGAGTTTGAGTGCCCACTTAGAGATCCATCCCGTGGCATCGTGGTTGCGGATGATGTCCCCGAGTGGGTATGAAGTGACGATCGGGACTTCATGGTCGATGAAGTAGTGCAGGAGCTTTCGGGTCGCCATCAGCATGGTGTATAGGAGTTTTTGCACCTAGGGGTACCGGACCTTGGGGTTGATGAGTACTTCGTCGACAAAGTATACGGACCACTGGACCTTAAGTTGGTGTCCTGACTCCTCCCTTTCGATGACTAGCACAACGCTTACCACATGGTTGCTGGCCGTGATGTAGAGGAGAAGGTGTTCTCCTCGTTCGGGAGCGACGAGGATCGGGGCTGACGTTAGGGACGCTTTGAGGCTCTCTAGGGCCTATTGGGCTTCCTTAGTCTAGACGAAAGTGTCCATCTTTTTAGGAGCTTGTAGAGTGGCATCCCCCATTCGCCGAGCCAGGAGATGAATCGACTCAGGGCAGCCAGACAGCCGGTGAACCTTTGCATGCCCTTGATGTTGCATATGGGACCCATGTTGGAGATGGCCATGATTTTTTTGGGGTTGGCCTCGATACTACGCTTGGACACAATGTATCCTAGCAGCTTCCCCTTTGGAACCCCGAAAACACATTTTTTGGGATTCAGCCTGATGTTGAACCTTCGGAGGTTCATGAACATTGCGGCCAAGTTTGCGATCTGGTCATAGGCTTGAGCTATTTTGACCACTATGTCATCAACATAGACAGCTATCGTTGGTATTGGCCGCTCAGTTTGGTCAGGCTGATCAAGCAGGTCAATTTGGTCGGTGAAGCATTACTGCATGCACCTTTGGTAGGTGGCGCCAGTGTTCTTCAAGCCAAATCGCATGGTTACCTAGCAGTACAAACCATATGGGGTGATGAATGAGGTTGCGAGCTGATCAGACTCTTTCATCACAATCTGGTGATAGCCTAAGTAGGCATCTAGAAAGGAGAGGATCTCGCAACCCAAGGTGGAGTTGACTATCTGGTCTATGCGCGGCAAAGGAAAGTGATCCTTTGGACACACTTTGTTGAGGCCAGTATAGTCAATGCACATTCTCCAGTTCCCGATCTTTTTTAACAAGAACAGGATTGGCAAGCCCGTCGGAGTGGAATACCTCTTTGATGAATCTGGCTGCCAGGAGTTTGGTGATCACTTCGCCTATGGCCCTGTGCCTCTCATCATTGAAGCAACAGAGGCGCTACTCGGTGGGCTTCAAGCCTAGGATGAGGCACAGAGCGTGCTCGGTGACCCCCATGGTATGCTCGGCATGTCAAAAGGCTGCCATGTGAAGACATCACGGTTGTCATGCAGGAAGTCAATGAGATCACGTTCCTATTTGGCCGGGAGCTAGGTCCTAATCCAAACCATCTTGGTTGGGTTGGTGGGGTCAATTCCCACTGCCTTGGTTTGCTCATGTGGTTAGAAGGCTATCAAGGAGGTTGGTTTGTTGTAGTCTAGGACTGCCGGGATCAATGATTCCCTGAGCTGTGGTAGCTCAAATGAGTTAACGACCATAGTGGTGAGCTAGTAGTGCTCGTGGTCGCAATTGAAGGCATGCGAGAAGGCGCTGCTTATGGTGATGACATCATTTGGTCCTGGCATCTTCAGCTTGAGGTAGGCGTAGTTGGGGATTGCCATGAATTTGGCATAGCATGGCCGCCCCAAGATGGCATGGTAGGATCTGAGAAAGTCCACCACTTTGAAGGTGAGAACCTCCGAGCAGAAGTTGGCTCGGCTACCGAACATGATGGGCAAGTCAATATGCCTAAATAGGTATGCCTACGCTCCTGGGATCACTCCATGGAAGGGAGAGCCTGCCAGGCAGAGCTCTAATCAAGGGATGCACATGGTGTCGAGGGTGTCGACATAGAGGATGTTGAGGCCACTGCCTCCATCCATCAACACCTTGGTGAGGTGCTTCTGGCAGATGATGGGGTCGATGACGAGTGGGTAGCATCCTAGTCTCATGATGTGGGAGGGATGGTCCCTCTGATCGAAGGTGATCGGAGATTCCAACCAGCTAAGGAGGGGACGGCTGTCTCAGCGACGCATGCCTCCCTATAGCGTACCTTGTGCTAGCACTTGGACCAGATGACATCAGATCCACTGAAGATCATGATGTATTCATCGGTGTTGGGGAAACCATCTCCATCCTTGCCCATCATGCCTCCTTTCTTGGCTGCCGTCCTCTTCTTTTGGCCCACTGGCCTGTTGTAGGAAACGTTTGAGGAGCTCGCAGTCCTTATAGAGGTGTTTGATAGGGTAGGCATGGTTGGTGCATGGGCTATCCATGAATTTGTTGAAGTGGTTAGGTAGGCCCTATTGGGGTTGCTTGCCCATGCGGTCAGTTGCAGCAACTAATGCGGTGTTGTCTGGTTGATGTAGGTCCTTTTTGTTCTTCTTGCCCCTCTATGTGGAGGGGCCCTCGTCTTGGTCCATGCGCCTGGCCTTGCTTTTGTCCCAGCCTCCATTGAAGACCGCTCCAACCGCTTCCTCAACAGAGGCATGGTTAGTGGTGATGGCGAGCAGGTCGCAGGTGGTACGGGGCTTCAGGCATCCAAGCTTATGGATTAGGGACTCACAGGTCATCCTAGAGAGGAACACGCTGATGATGTCCGCGTCAATGACATCAGGGAGGGAATTGCATTGTTGGGAGAACCTATGGATGTAGTCCCGCAAGGACTCACTGGGCTCCTGCTGGCAGCTCTTAAGGTCCTAGGAGTTCCTAGGGCGAACATACGTCCCCTGGAAATTCCCGACAAAGACCCTCTTGAGGTCCGCCCAGTCGTGGATGCTATCATGTGGGAGGAATTCAAGCCATGCCCAAACATGTTCCCCCACACAGATGGGGAGATACTGAATGATGAAATAGTCATCATCCACCCCTCTGGCTCGATAGGCGAGCCAAAAATCTTTGAGCCAAATACCAGGGTTTGTCTCCCTGGTGTACTTGGTGATGTTGGTGGGTGGTCGGAAGTGTTGTAGGAATGGTGCTCTCTAGATACGCCAGTCAAAGGCCCATGGCCCTAGACCCTTAGGGCTAGGACTCTGGTCGTCCGATCAGCGACTATGCCTAGGGCGCATTTCACCGCTTCCCTCGATGGTTGGGCTAGGATCCATGTCGCCTGCTCTTGCCGCTGCCCGGTGGACATCATCATCGTGCTAGGCCCGATGCCAGTTGCTGATGATTCTACGAGCATCCTGGTGTGGACCGGGCTGCTCATGTACCAGCGGTCGGTGTGGGGTAGGTTCTAGGTCGGACCATGGCACGGCTGCCGCCCCCCAAGCCACACCTGGTGGCTGTAGCGGCGAGCGAATGGAGCGATCCATCTGGCACGTCCTTGTTCCCTTGGTGGGGAGAGAGGGCACATGTCAAAGTCACAATGCAGAGCTTTCCGCCTATTGAACAGTGGTGGCTTCTACTAGAACCCAAAGGTTCTGGTAGATTGCTCGATCTTGGGAGTCGACGGGCTCGGGAACACCGCGTAGAAGCATTGCTGCAACAGTGATGTTCTGGCTAGCCCAAATGAACTATGGGAGATTGTTTCCCTCGTTCATGATGTTGTGTTGGACCTAGCGAGCACGACCTCGAGCGCCACCCACTGGGTCATGCGCATGGGGTGCAACATGCTGCCCCGAGCGTGTCGGCGTAGGCGGTGGCTGGTTCTACTGCCGTTGTCGTAATTCCTCGGCATGCGCTTGCGTAGACATGAGGGCCCCCAAGCACAGGTCCAGAGGAGTGTGAGTCTGCATAGATTCCACAACCGAAGAATCCACCATAGTGCACTCCTGGGATGGATGGTGGCAAGGTGCCATGTCGCCAATGCTGGAGCCATCGCTCTCACCCTCATCATCTGAGAGTTTGTGGAAGGTGGCGGAGGTGTAGCTCACCATTCCCACAAATTCGGATGTGAGGGGGGTGGCGCTGGCATCCTTTGGAGCCCCTGAGCATATGCATCCACATGGGATGCGAGGCCATAGGGGAACCGATAGTATGGTGTTTGCGGCGTGGGCAACACAGTCCCTCCGAATGATCGGTGGGAGATAGTAAATAAAGAGTAAATAACAATACGCATATTACTTATAGTGGGGTTTAAGCAGAGAGTTTGCTCGGAATGAAGCACAGATGCCATGTCATTGAAGTCATGCGTCCCAGAGTCGATAGAGGGCGCCCCTCCGATGGGTGCCGGAACTTGAGCCTCCTCACGGAGGTGTAGTATGCCGAGCCGATCGCCGACAAAGTCTAGGCTTCTAAAGAGGAAGGCCTAGCATGGCTCAAAGATGGGTGGAACCCACATCCCAACAGGTGAGAGTGCGGGAAACTCCAGTGAGCCAAAGCGAATCATATCGCCCGAGCCTGCCATGGCAAGGGTGGCAGAAAAGTGGGCCATCCGATGACAAAAAAAGTGTTGAATGTACAGCGTCTTCCCCACGAAAGGCGCCAACTGTCGATGCAGAAAGTGACCAACAAGTAAATATTTGAAGTTTTGCCATACATTGTGATCGGAGGTGGCCTAGCACTCAATGAAATAGGGTTTATACTGGTTTAGGCAACGTGCCCTACGTCCAGTTTGAGTCGATCGGTGACTTTATTCCTGAGCCTAGGTGCTCGAAGTTTGTAGTGGGGTTACAAACGAGAAGGAGAAAGATGGGGGGCACAAGAGATCCGGTCGGCTCCGGTCAGAAGGGCCAAGAGTGACAGGAGCTCGGCTATGAGCTAAGTGTTCAAGTGTGTGCTTGAGATCCGAACCTGGCGGTCCTATGGTTGTGAACTAGTGAACTAGATCGATCTAGTGAAAATGGAATAACTTTGATCAACTTGGGTTAACCGAGTCTATTGGGAGAGAGCGCATCCCCTTTTATAGATGAAGGATATGACCTTACAAGTGAGAGGGAGAGAGTTCGTATGTTTCTAAGTCTTACTTCTTACGACAACGGGTATAGGACGACTGTAGATGCCCACAACACTGTTGATGTCACTGTTGAATGTTAGTTGCATGTGGGAGGTTTGTGTCATCTTCTTTGGGCACGGCAGACGATGGCGCCTGCCATACTATTGATTCCTAGAGGCATGCAAGGGGTTTTACCATGTTCCCGGTATGGTAAAAGTTGGCACCCATAACACTCTCGATGCCTAGTGGCATGTGGGGGGCCTTACCATATGGGAGTTAATTTTACCCACAATAATATAGGTAAAATGTCAATGCCTACAATACTGTTTGTGTCAGGGCGGTTGCAGAGTACTGTTCCTACATGTGTACACGGTATGGTCCCTGGTATCATGGTTTGACTTGTGCGCCTTGCCTTGCTTTTCCCCATTTGTCCCCTAGTCCTTTTCGGCCGGGCGTCCCCGGTCGGTTGGTCCTAGTCGGCTCTAGTTGTGCCGGTTAGAGAAGAGTAGTGAGCAAGGTCTTTGCATACCCCAGTTGGAGACGTGGGGTCAGAGTTGGAAGTAGTGTTTTGGCCAGGCCTTTCGGTCGGAGAGACGTCCGGAGGCAGGCTAGAGGCCAAAGTGAGCGCTTCGGTCAGAGAGGTGGGCCAAAGTCAGAAAGCGGGCACTGTTCCTCCTTGGCTAGGCCTTTCGGTCGGTGATTAGATTGTCCTTCTAGCCTATCGTTCCGATACTTGGGCTGCTCCATGAGTTGTGCATTGTTAGCTTGGACCGAGCCTTTGTGGGGAAGCCGGTCTATGAGGGACCCCGGGTTTATGAACCCAACATACATGAAGTATGCTTGGGCATTAGTCAATACAAAGGACATGACTATGTACTTATAGGAACCATACTATGTAGAAAATGTAGTCTTAGGTATATCCCCTTTTCGGATTCAAATTTGATGGTACCCCAACCTCAAATCAATCTTGGAGAAGAATTTGGCTCCATTGAGTTGGTCAAACAAAATATCAATCCTTAGGAGTGGGTACTTGTTCTTAATGGTTCTCACGATGAGTGGCCTATAGTCTATCACCATTCTTAGACTATGGTCTTTCTTGGTCACAAATAAGGGTAGGCATCCCCATGGAGAAGAACTAGATCTAATGTAACCCTTCTCCAACAAACTCGTTAATTATTTCTTCATCCCTTCTAGCTCAGGGGGTGCCATTTTGTATAGAGGTTCAGACACTAGCGCGGTTCTAGGTTCTAATTGGATTAGGAACTCTACATCTCTCTTTGGGGGCATTCCTATTAACTCTTCCAAAAACACATCAGGAAACTCACATACAACTGGTACTAGCTCAACACCTTTCGACACATTGGACTTGGTCCGTAAACCATTCAGAGCAACTTGCTGACTCTGAGAAGCATAAAGGGTAACTGACCTTCCTGAAGGGTGGTGGATCTCTATGGATCTAGGTACACATCTAATGACACACTAATGCTTAACCATCCACTTCATTCCCAAGATAACATCCACATCCTTCCCTAGCTTGAGAACAATTAGGCTGGCTAGGAACTCCAAACCTGCTATTTCAATTCAGGCTTGGCTAACTATGTGGTTAGACTCATGCATGATTCTAGGGGCACTAATATGAAATCCCCTCCCAAACTCCATAGTTGGAAACTTATTATCCTGGGCAAAACCCTCATGAATGAATGTAGCACCCAGTTTTAAAGACAAAACCAGATACACACTATATGTGAGCCTAGGAAGTAAAATCTCACATATAGCCACAAATAAGGGTAATATCAAGAGACAATACTTATTACATAACGTATTAGTAAAAAGGAAAATAACCTCAGAGTATAGACAGCGGATAGTTGACTCCGATCTTCTGGCGAAGACTCCAAATCTACAGGGATGGCTGACTAGTTGACCACAAGTCTAACTCCTCCAAACTAGCAATCTGGTACCCATCTGAGATTTTTATCCAATGTATAGAAAAATAAAACAAGCATAAGTACATGTTGTACTTAACAATTATATCATGGGATTCATGAGGCTCAAAAGGGCTGACACTAGTTTAATGCGATTAGCCTTTGTTTAGCACAATTTTAGCAATTGGTTGGCAACAAGTTTATCCATAAGCCCATAAACACATGATCAGGTAAACATGAATAATGTATAGCATAAATAGTTGATCATTAGTACCATTATCCATTAGTGAACATCTCTATTCCATAAGGGTCCAAGGCCGCTCGTGACTGTGAGCACGGTTGTTATAACAGTTTTACACTCTGCAGAGGTTGTACACTTTCACTGTGAGTCGTGATTTACCCTTTCGCCCAAGGTGATCAACCTCTTGACCCACTACCAAGGAAGGTTGGCAGGGTTCACTATGAAGCCTTTCAAAGGTTCGTCTAACAAGTTAGGGCTGCTAGGTGTATGTGGCCCTTCTCTAGGAGTGGCACGCGTGGGCATCACAGCATGGTACACACAACCTAGTAGAAAAGGAAACATACCCTCATGCACCATAAATGATGTGGACAAGGATAACTCAACCTCAACTATGATTCAATAGTTTGTTATAGCTATACCTGCAAAACTGGGCCATGTTTCTGCATCCTTATTCCATATCAGCAGAAAGATATTGAAGTCTAGTTTCCAAAGCAACAAACAGTGCATCTTTTGGACTTCCGAGCTAAGAGTTATGATTGTTTTAGTGGAAGGTGCACATGCAGCCCAGCACCTGCGCGAGAATTGAAGAGATTGCTTGAGTTCCCACTTCAGTTAGCCAAAAGTAAAGAGGACCTTTGGAATGGTGGTTAGCACCTAGATTAAGTGTCAACTTTTCGCATACTTTTCATCATTGTATAAATACCCATGTAATCCTTCTATGTAAGAGTCTCTTTTGGTTAAAATACAGCCACCTTGTGTGTGTGTTTCTCCTCTCATGGAGAGAATATTTGGAATCTTTGGTAAGGCATGAGTGCTTTGCAACATTCGTTCTTTTGACTCCTGAGGGGGTTGTAGAACACCAAACTTTGGTTCACCCAGTTCGTGCCTTCATGTCTATATGGCGTGATTGCGTAGACTGGTTTTGTCGGCGCATGGAAGGGTGGATGTCTCGGCAGTTCATCGCAGGTGCAAGATCTCGTGGTGTGCTACCTCTCCATCAGGTCATGCAATGATAGTTATCAAGTTTACTTATGCTCTACTATGAAGATCAGGCCATACAAGTTGCAGTCGTGTGTTCCATACACGTACTCACATCAATAAAGGTAACCACTAACAAGCTAGAAAAGGTCCTCATACTGAGCTAAAGCCAGAGCCATATAGCCCTCACAGCTGTACTATAAGTCCCGGATGATTGCTTACAGATAAGTCCTTAGGGAGAGGAATCTGAAGCATTTAGAAAGTTGCTAAACACTCCAGCCCCCTATTTCCATGTTGCTAAAATCATATTTTAATGTTTATTGCATATACCATTAGTCAAGTTACAAGATCATGGTTTTGATTAAGCACTAGCAAAAACTACCCAATGCAATATCCCAAAGGTATCAAGGTACAAGATATCAAATATCTAGGATATCCTTATTGGCATCAAGGTAGTCACATGCAATATGAATTAAATGATTAAATGTGAATAGGTAATAAGGATAGTCCCATGCTATACTTGCCTTACACACCGATCCTTCGGTAAACTTTATTCTTCAACGTCTGTCTTCTTCTTATGAATCACCACGTATATCTCATCGACTAGACGTAATCATAGAACACCTCACAAACATCCATACACATACATGCATAGCATACAATTGCATCTATATCAGAATAGTACACCAATCATAGAAAAATAAAGTAAAAGAGATTGAAACACGATTCTACACATCGCTACGATCACACAGTCACGAGAGGCACGCTAATCAGAGCTATAGTCGAAAAGTTACAACTACCGAGAGATTTGCTTTATACGTGAAAAAGAAAACTATAGGCTTCGCTTATGTTAACCATATGAATCCATATATAAAAGATATTTTATAAATAATATATATTAAATTAAGTCAATTTTAGATTTAAATTATAAAACTAAAGAACAAATCATATTTTGTTTATAAAATCTATTTGCATAATCATTAATCAAGATATAATTTAAACCACATTATTTTAGAAATAACAATATGGTAAACACTATTATTAATGCAAAGATCTTGTCGCTACGAATCTAACGCAACTTGAACGGACTATTTCAGAGTTAAAATGAATAAGTTATGATTTAAACAAGTTTTGATTTAGTTAAATAATAAATTAAATCTACCCATGAATTTCAAGTGTTGAAAACATGCCTAATAGTAGTATAAACACATAGATAACATAAATACGGTCCTAACACAATTTGAACGGATCAAATCGGACTAAAAACACAAAAGTTACGCATGAAATAAGATTCAGTGGCATTTCTGTAAAATACCTGAACTCATTTTTGAATTAAAACCATTAAAAATCTGAATTTAAATGGATTTTGGACTGCATGCACTAATTCTGGAAATGATAGGGTCCTAAACGAATAAAAACAGGGCCTAAAAGAAATTATTTTGAACTGATTTGGATTGCGGGTTGATTACTTGGAAATGTAGGGGCTAATCTGCAAAATGTGCAGGGCTTGACTATGGTTGACTATGACGCTGACTAGGCAGCCACATGTTGCTGTGCGAGTGGTGCGGTTCACCATGCGTGCGTGGGCGAGCGCTGACTCGACGCAAGTGGACCGAGTCCACGGTCCATGGTAGACCGGTTACACAGTGAACAGGTATGAACTAATCTCAACCGTTCACCCAAGATCTAACGACGCTGGTTCATAGGCACGGAGGGATCGCCGGGGAAGAAGCACATGCTGGCAGCACCATGGCCGGCGGTGGCTGCATTCTATGCTACATCGTTTTAGGGTGTCGTTCAACAAAATGGAGGCACGGGGAGGTGAAGAATCTCACCGCTAGTCCCACAGCGGTGGTCGCGGCGTCTAGAAGGCCTCTGAAGGCACGGTCGACGGCGGCGGCGATTTGAGGAGAGAGGGAGGGCGCGGGTGAGGGGAAATCCAATCGAATCGAGCCCAAAACGTGAAATCAACGATACCTACGGCACCGGTGGGTCATGGCAGAGCTCCGAGGCGCATCGATGAAGTGGATTCAGCACCGGAGCGGCGGAGCTACGGCGGCGGTGGTGAACTTCGAGCAGCGAACGGAGAAGGGGCAGAGGGGAGGGCTCGGCTCAGTCTTTATAGGTGGGGAGAGGCGTAGCAAAAAGGAAGGGAGTGGGCAAGATGGTCTCCTGCCATGCGTGGGCGACGGCGGCCGCTTGCCTTGCATGGCCGCGCCATTGCCGAGAGCAAGAAAGGAAAACACGCGCGCGGGGAAGGAAAGGGAGGTGGCGTGTAACACCTCGGGTGTTTAAATATTAAAATCTGACATGTCATCATATGCATTGCAAAGCATTTGGCATTTGGTGAAAACTTTGAGATGCATATACTAAAACAAGTTTATATTTATGTGGTATGTGTTGCATTGTATTGTTTTACTCAAGTTCAAAGTTTGTTTGGATTTTGAATTTTTTGAGAAAACCCTGATTTTCAGCATTTAAATTCTACCCTGAAAACCCATTTCAAAATCTAAGCATATTTTGGGGTTGAGCCTTAAAGCAAAAGTGTAGAGCTTGACATGTTATACAAAGTTTGTTTTTGGAGTTTTCAAGTTGTTTAGAAAAATTTCGAGTAATTCAAAAAGGCGTAATTCGTTAAATTTCCCTATTCAAATTCAAAAGTTCATTTCAAAATCTAGACCGAATTAGGAGATGGTTATAGAAGCAAAGTTGTAGAACTCTTAATTTTGAACAACTTTTGTTTTTGGAGATTTTTGAGTTGTTATGAAAATTTAAGAGTAATTTGTGAAATTTGGCGAATGGCAAATCTGTAATTTCTATGAACAGTGTCCGCCATCGAAGCTACATTGCCGGCGTTTCCTTCTTCGGCGTTCCAGGCGTGGTCGTGGCCATTTTGGCATCACGCTAGCATGGTGAAGGCCACAGCGTAGCTTCCTCGAGCTTCTTGGCCCCTTTTATAGCCTGAGCCGCCGTCGTCTTTACCTTTTCTTCTTGCTCTATTTTTCCCGTCGCCTTGCTCATCTCCGGCGAGCCCGCGCCGTCGTTGTTGTGCTCCACCGTCGCTGATAAGCTAGTTCTAGCTTCGCTTACTCCTTGCGCATCCAGCTGACCCACCAATTCAGCTAGTCTTCATTGGAAACTCGAGTTGC
The DNA here is from genome assembly GCF_019320115.1 of Miscanthus floridulus. Taxonomy (NCBI): domain Eukaryota; kingdom Viridiplantae; phylum Streptophyta; class Magnoliopsida; order Poales; family Poaceae; genus Miscanthus; species Miscanthus floridulus. The sequence continues at coordinate 108,509,077 of NC_089596.1, forward strand.
ATCGTCTTCTTCCTCGCGGCCAGCAACTCCTCCGCCGAGCACGATTCGCCGCGGCCAGAGCTCCACGGTGCATCTCCGTCCCAGGTTTTGGTTGATTTCGTTTCATTTCGATGCTGTGGTACTTAATCCATAGTTGGTTGCTCATTTTGACCACTGCAGTCGCTGGCTCTTCCTCACCGATGATCTTTGCTCCGTCGTGAGCACCGTGATCGTTGTCACGCCTCTCCGTTGCTTCTCCGACCTCGCTCCTTGCTTCAAAGCGTTCGGGGTGAGCCACTGGTGCTTCCTGGATCCCTTGTTTGAGCTCTACCGGTCGCATACCGCCGGCGTAGCGCTGCCATGCCACCACGTCTGCCATGGCCGATGACGAGCTAGTATAGGGTCGTAAACAGTGTTGATAGGGACGTCAATCGATGCGCCTAGTCTTGGTGATCATTTTGGTACGTTGGCCGTCGCTGTTGGACTCACCGTTGATGAGTTTACGTCGGTCAGCGCCATCGCCGTCGTGGTCAACCGCATGAGGTTAGGGATGACAGGTGGGACCCGTTGTCAGTGACTCAGCGTTCAAATGGATTTTTCTATTTTCAGATTTGAATGAATAGTGTCTGTTTTTGTTATTTTTGTGTAGATTTATTTGGAGCTCCAAAAATTATGAAAATTTTTTTGTGACTCCCCTGTGATGTATATTATTTACGAAAAATATGAAATATTGTTTTTCAGCACTTTTGGAATGTGATAAAAATTGCTCAATTTTTTAATAAATGGATTTCCCTGATTTTGCTAGGCTTATTTAATTGTCCAAAAATTATGAAATTTGTTTTGCCACTTAGTTATCATGTAATGAACATTTACTAAAATTTTGAGCTCAATTAGAATAAGTTGATTTATTTCATAATTTTGAATTGAATAATTAATTCATAAAAGCAAATAGTAACCTTTGATGATTTAGGTTTGGTTTGAGATTTTGGATTGAGTGATGACCTTGGGTCATTAGTTGATAATGATCCTTTGCAATTGATGTATGTGTTACAAAAAAGATTTAGTTTGTTTGACTTGCAACTGTACCGCGAAGGAAAGTTGTATTCAAATTGTTAAATTTTGCATCCATCATCGAGCATCATGTTTCGTATTCCGCATCATGTTAAACATGGCATTGTTATTACGTGTAGTGAACGAAGGTGAACACATGGTAGTTAATCAAGTTATTGAGGAGGTTAATCCATCTGTTGAGGTTGGATCGAATACTTGTGAAACGTCGCAGGAACCAGACTTTTCCGTCAACGAAGGCAAGCCCCAGATGCATACAACCCTACCTTGTGTTTTATAAATTAATTTCACTTTTGCTTTCCGTTACTGCATTAAGTGATTAGGAGTTAACTAAGAGCCTAATTGGTGCATTACCACCCTTGTTATTCCATATTTACTATATTACCAGTTTTAAACTCGTATGTGCCTAGTTTTGCTTAGCTATGCGTAGAACGATGAAAGTCGGGTGACTACCTGCCACCTGCAAGTTTTAAATGGAACATTGGTTAATTATGTTAGCATGTGATATGGGAATGTGGAGTAATAAATCTAGACCAGACGGACTCGGTGAGTGTGAGCCACCAGACATGGAGGTCTTGTGAGCGGGGTCTTTCCGCCTGTGTCAATTAAGGCACGTCTGTTGTTGAATTGCATGAGGTGAGACTTTATAGTACTAACCACATACTCTGGTAAGCCTAAACTTGGTGATTCTATTACGAGAATGGCTACTCGCACACTAGGAGTGGAGAGATGGCGGGAATAGCGTGTACCCACGTGGCAATGTGCTGGATTGGTGGAGTACTGTATTCTCGGATGGCACGGACCCGTTCTTGTTTTAGAGGATCTAAGGGTAGGTTGGTATATGTAGGTCAGGGACCTGCATATGTCGTGTGGTCTGGAATTCCCAGCTGAGTTTATAATCGGTTCGAATCATCGTTGCTCCTCAGTTATGGAGACTCAACTCACTGTTCATCATTGTAGAATTAATAACTAAAACTTGAATAAGGCTTGTGAAGGTGTTGGATATGAAGTTTCATGATCTCAGCGCGGATCGTGTCAACTTTGTATATAATTCTTATGAAGTTTTCTATATAAATAATTTTGTTAAAAGAGCTTTTACGCAAAAGAACTTTGATCATTGTAAAGCTATACCTTGAATCCCTGAGCCTGCATTCCTAAGTTTATCAGTTAATATTTTGGTTAAGTCTTGTTGAGTACTTTTGTACTCAGGGTTCGTTGACCCTTGTTGTAGGTGAGCCTCATGAGCAGATCTGTTTTGGATCGTGCTGCATGACTATTGTTCGTTCTGACGATGAGAAGTAAATGTGTGATCCCTGGGCAGGATGTTTATTTTGTGTGTAATGTATATGTTAATTATGCCACTCCACAATTACTATGGTTTGTAATAAGTATCGAACTTAGTTTGTAAGGTTTGAAACAACTAGTTTGTAAACTATGTTACCGTAAGACTTTCGCTATTTTTACTCTGGTATTGATATTTGAATAAATGTTGTAATACTACAATGACTCTGCAACATGATCCTGCTCGGAAATCATGGATGATTCGGAGTTCCCCGAGGACACCCGACAGACTTCTTAAGTTACCAGGAACATATGCATAGTTGTCAAAGGTCGATGGACAGTGACAAGTGCATGTGGGACCTATAATTTAGGAGGTTCTGCCACAGAATGGTATCAGAGCGATCGTTACAAGGTTTTTGTTGTATTGTTTACAAAAACTTCAAAATGATTTGGGATGACTAAATTTAACTTGATAATTTGGTCCAAATTGCTTCTGACTTATCTTATTTCTTTCTCACCATTCCATATTTGATTAAAAAGGTTTTGTGTGGTGGAGTAGTAATCTTACTATGCCCTATATAAAAATAAATGTTGTTTATGTGCATTATAAACTTTGATGGTTTTGTTCGTAAGAATGATTCATGCATTATTATTAATTCACTCATTACTTCCTTCATCTCTTAGTCTGGAGTTGAGTAGTGAGTCTAGTTTGAGGAATGTAATCCATCTTAGCTACTTTTTAGACTTCGATCAAATGGTCTTACTTGGATTAAATTGGCTTCCTACAGTATGGCTCGTGCCAAGATGACGCCTCGTAAGTCCACTGGACCCAAAGGAGTTCCTCATCACCAACTTGCCCCTAGAAATGATGGTGCTAGCAGTAGCAGTTCTAGGCCTGATCCCCAGGCAGAGATACAGAGAATTTCTACAGAGTTAGCATAAGCTACTAGAGATAGGGCTTTGGATGTTATACAAGTAGGAGAATTACAGGGTTAATTGAGGCATCTCACCACCGTGCATAGGAACTACGAACGTATGTTGGTTCGTATAGTGGAGGGAAGAAATGAAGCTTGGTAGAGGGAAAATGTAGCTAGAGCTAGAACTCATGAGCTAGAATTCTATGTAGAAGATTTAGAAGAACATAATACCTATCTACATGAGGAAGTTCATAGGCTTAGCAATCTACTAAATCTGAATTATGAGCCTCAAGCTAATGTCATGGATCCCGGTGTCATCCATGCCAATGATGACGAATCAGAAGAGGAAGAAGAAGAAGATCCTGAAGAATTAGTAATGATCAATGAAAGTGATGATGAAGGCGGTAATAATTCCAGAATGGATACCGAGCCTGAAGTTTGAAGTAATTGAGGAAAGGAGTAGAGTTGTATAATAGTAGCTCTAGTCAAGTTATGTAGTTTTGTTTTCGTACTCGCGGGTTTGTTTGTACATTAGTAAACTCTATGTAATGTGTCTAGAGCAAACTTTGGTACAATTCAATAAAGACATGTGAATAAAGTTTGGTTTGTTATGAGCAGATGCGTCGTACGCAGGGTTCGTATGTTCCTGGAACTTTGCAAGAAGAGGATGGTATTCTAGATCCGCCACCAGTTCCAACAAATTTAGCTGATGCTATAACCGCACTTGTCAATGTGATGGCGGAAAATTCTTATTTACTTCATGAGATGGCTTAGAGTAATCAGAATCAGATGCACGGAAACCGTGGTCGTCACCATAACAGACAGGAGGCTACATATGCTGATTTTATAGACACAAGACCACCGGTGTTCACCAAGGCAGATGAACCATTGGAGGCTGATGACTGGCTTCAAACCATGGAGCAGAAATTTGACCTTATTCCATGCATGAAGTATCAGAAACCTGCGTTTGCCACCTAGCAACTTAGAGGAGCAGCAAGTGCTTGGTGGGCAAACTTAGTGGCTATGCAACCAGTTGGTATTCCAATAACTTGGGCTGAGTTCCGTATGGCCTTCAGAGCCCATTATATCCCTAAAGGAGTGATGGCTATGAAGCTAGATGAATTCCTTGATTTGAAGGAAGGAGATCAAACTGTGATGCAGTATGTGGGAAGATTTAATCATCTGTCACAATATGCATCAGAACATGTCAATACTGATGCCAAGAAGAAGAGGTGGTTTATGAGAGGCCTGAATACCAAGTTGCAGACTATGATGACCACTTGTACCAATGTCACTTACCATGAGGCCATAAATATTGCAATTGCTTCAGAGTCAAAGTATCGGCAGCATAAGGAGCTCAAAAAGAAAAAGAGTATATCGTCTGGATCTTTTAGGGGAAATCAGAAGAGGCAGAGGGTGATTTATCATCCAGTACATCATAATCGTCCTCCTTATCGTCCACCGCAGTTCCAAGCTGGGCAACAGTCAAATGTTCGTCCTGCTATAACCTATCCGAACTCACAGTCGACCAATGCTCCTGGTGGTAATGCTCCAACGTCCCAGGGTCACAACTATCCATGTTATAATTGTGGAAGGACTGGTCATTTCTCTAGAGAATGTCCATAACCCAGGTAGGCTAATCAAAATTATCAGAAGACCCCTGCCAATCAACAACAGGGTCAGGCACCAAACAAGAACCCCAATCAGAATGCTCAGAAGGGCAAAGATAAGAGGAAGACAGGACGGGTGTTCTATATTCAAGCTGGAGAAATTCCGAAAGGGGAGCCAGTGATGATGGGTATGTTTCCTGTTGCCAATCACCCTGTAGTTATACTTTTTGATTCTGGCGCATTGCATTCATTCATCAATAGAACATTTGTCGTGAAGCATGAAATTTCAATTGGGGCAACAAAGGAAAGTTTCTTTATACAGTCGCCTAGGGGACTCTGTATACTAAGGAAATGGTATACCAGGTACTCGTAAACCTGGGTGGGCATATTTTTCCCACTACCATGATTATCCTTAAGGATCAGGATATAGATATAATCTTGGGAATGAATTGGATGTATCAGCATAAGGCTGTTATAGATGCTTTGAATAGGACATTAAGAGTGAGTTTGCCTGATAGTAATTCTCAACTTCTCATCCAACTTCCAACCCTAAGAAGATCAGTGGGCAAGATTTGTGCAACTGTTGTCAAAGAGATTAGAGATATTCCGGTAGTGTGTGAATTTCCGGATGTGTTTCCTGAAGATTTACCCGATCTACCACCTAATAGGGATGTACAGTTTAATATAGAGTTGCAACCTGGAATAGCTCTGATTTCTCAGAGAGCTTATAGGATGCCACCTAAGGAATTGGCCGAGTTGAAGACTCAGTTACAAGAATTGATTGAGAAGGGGTTTATCCAACCTAGTTCATCACCTTGGGGATGTCCGGCAATTTTTGTGAAAAAGAAAGATGAGACCCTGAGGTTATGTGTTGACTATCGTCCATTGAATGAAGTGGCCATCAAGAATAAATATCCCTTACCTCGGATAGATTTGCTTTTTGATCAATTGGCCGGAGCAAAAGTTTTCTCCAAGATAGATTTGAGATCAGGATATCACCAAATCAAGATAAAGCCTGAAGATATTCCCAAAATGACATTTACCACAAGATATGGATTATATGAATACTTAGTAATGTCTTTTGGTTTGATAAATGCTCTAGCTCATTTCATGTATCTAATGAACTCGGTATTCATGCCTGAGCTAGACAAGTTTGTAGTGGTGTTTATTGATGACATTTTAGTATATTCCAAGAATAAGAAAGAACATGCGGAACATCTCAGAATTGTTCTGACCCGCTTGAGAGAACATCAACTATATGCCAAGTTCAGCAAGTGTGATTTTTGGCTTAAGGAAGTGCAATTTCTTGGACATGTCTTGTCAGCCGAAGGAGTTGCAGTTGATCCTAGCAAAGTGAAGGATGTGCTTGATTGGAAACCGCCAACCACAGTTCATCAAGTTCAGAGTTTTCTAGGATTGGCGGGGTATTACCGTCGGTTTATTCCAGATTTCTCAAAAATATCAAAGTCCATAACTGAATTATTGAAGAACCAAGTTAAGTTTGTCTGGTCATCAAATTGTGAGGAGGCTTTTTAGACTTTGAAGAGATTATTAACTACTGCACTAGTATTAGTCCAACCTAATATCGAGAAGCCATTTGATGTTTATTGTGATGCTTCAGGTATTGGTATTGGATGTGTGTTGATGCAAGAAGGCCAAGTCATTGCCTATGCATCCAAACAACTTAAGCAACATGAAGAACACTATCCGACTCATGATCTAGAGTTAGCAGCTGTGGTTCATGCTCTGAAGATTTGGCGGCATTACCTGCTTGGTAATATGTGCCATATGTATACAGACCACAAGAGCTTAAAGTATATCTTTACTCAGTTAGAATTGAACATGCGACAAAGAAGATGGTTAGAACTGATTAAGGATTATGATTTAGAAGTACATTATCACCCGGGTAAAGCAAATGTGGTTGCAGATGCCCTTAGTCGCAAAAGTTATTGCAATTGTCTAACAGTGAGAACAATGGGTTTGAATTTATGCCAAGAAATAGAGAAGTTGAATGTAGAAGTAATTCAACAAGGAAGTTTGACCAACATAATTATGGAAGCTACTATTTGAGATCAAGTTATTGCTGCTCAGAAGGAAAACAAGGGTATAGCCCATATCAAGGAAAAAGTCAAGAATGGAAAAGCAGAATGCTTTAGCATAGATGATGAAGATGTGTTATGGTTCAAGGATCGCCTTGTGGTACCAAAAGTTCCTGAGTTGCGGCAGTTAATTCTAGATGAGGCACATGCTACTAGGTTATCTATCCATCCAGGAAGTAACAAGATGTACCATGACTTGAAGCAAAGATTCTGGTGGACTAAGATGAAGATAGAGATTGCTAGATATATAGCAAAGTGTGATACTTGTCAAAAGGTGAAAGCCATACATTTGAGGTCTGCTAGTGAATTACAACCATTACCTATTCCATCTTGGAAGTGGGAGGACATAAGTATGGACTTTATTGTTGGTCTACCCAGGACATCAAAGGGATTTGATTCAGTATGGGTTATTGTAGATCGACTCACTAAGTCAGCACATTTTCTTCCAGTCAAGACAATATATCCTATGATCCAATATGCCAAGATGTATTTAGCAAGAATCATGAGTCTCCATGGAGTACCCAAGACTATTGTGTCAGATAGGGGTACACAGTTTGTCTCTAACTTTTGGAAACAATTGCATTCTTCATTGGGTACCAAACTTCTATATAGTACAGCTTATCATCCGTAGACTGATGGACAGACTAAAAAAGTCAATCAAGTACTTGAAGATATGTTAAGGTGTTGTGTCCTTAACTATTCCAATAAGTGGGATGAGTGCTTACCTTTGGCCGAGTTCTCATACAACAATAGTTATCAGGAAAGCATTAGAATGGCTCCATTTAAAGCACTCTATGGTCGTAGATGCAGAACATCATTGAGTTGGTCTGAGCCTGGAGAAAGAAGATTCTTTGGAGTTGACCTTGTGAAAGAAATAGAAGACAAGGTTAGGCAAATACAGAGTAATTTGAAGATAGCTCAATCCCAACAAAAGAGTTATGCAGATAGAAGACGGAGACCATTGGTATTTAACAAAGGAGATTTTGTATATCTGAAAGTATCACCAATGAAGGGAGTTACCCGTTTTGGTGTTAAAGGAAAGTTGGCACCCCAATATATTGGACCATATCAAATTTTGGAGAGGTATGGAAAAGTGGCATATCACTTGAAGTTACCTGAACATCTTGTAGTTGTGCATGATGTGTTCCATGTTTCTCAATTGAAGAAGTGTCTTCAAGTGCCTGAATAGAATGTTGAAGTTGAAGGAGTAGAACTAGAACCGGATTTAACTTATTCCGAATATCCTATCCAAGTGTTAGATCAGAAAGATCGTGTTACTCGAAGACGGACAATCAAGTTCTATAAAATACAATGGAATCAACATTCAGAAGAGGAAGCTACTTGGGAATCAGAAGATTACTTGTTAGAAAAGTTTCCAGAATTTCTAGCGTCAGTATAAAATAGAATAATGTTAGTTGAGCTCGGTAGTACAAGTTGTGTTTTGTATAAGGAACCTCAGCTGTTTTATGGATAGATTTTGTATGTGTTCTCATCACACATTTCCTTTTCCATTACTTACCCTATGGCTTTGAATCTCGGGGCGAGATTTCTTTTAGGGGAAAGGATTGTAACACCTCGGGTGTTTAAATATTAAAATCTGACATGTCATCATATGCATTGCAAAGCATTTGGCATTTGGTGAAAACTTTGAGATGCATATACTAAAACAAGTTTATATTTATGTGGTATGTGTTGCATTGTATTGTTTTACTCAAGTTCAAAGTTTGTTTGGATTTTGAATTTTTCGAGAAAACCCTGATTTTCAGCATTTAAATTCTACCCTAAAAACCCATTTCAAAATCTAAGCATATTTTGGGGTTGAGCCTAAAAGCAAAAGTGTAGAGCTTGACAAGTTATACAAAGTTTGTTTTTGGAGTTTTTCAAGTTGTTTAGAAAAATTTCGAGTAATTCAAAAAGGCGTAATTCGTTAAATTTCCCTATTCAAATTTAAAAGTTCATTTCAAAATCTAGATCGAATTAGGAGATGGTTATAGAAGCAAAGTTGTAGAACTCTTAATTTTGAACAACTTTTGTTTTTGGAGATTTTTTAGTTGTTATGAAAATTTGAGAGTAATTTGTGAAATTTGGCGAATTGCAAATCTGTAATTTCTGTGAACAGTGTCCACCGCCGAAGCTACATTGCTGGCGTTTCCTTCTTTGGCGTTCCAAGCGCGGTCGTGGCTGTTTTGGCATCGCACTGGCACGGTGAAGGCCACAGCGCAGCTTCCTCGACCCCCTTTATAGCCTGAGCCACCGTCGTCTTTGCCTTTTCTTCTTGCTCTGTTTTTCCCGTCGCCTTCCTCATCTCCGGTGAGCCCGCGCCATCGTTGTTGTGCTCCACCATTGCTGATAAGCTAGTTCTAGCTTCGCTTACTCCTTGCGCATCCAGCTGACCCACCAATTCGGCTAGTCTTCGTCGGGAACTCGAGTTGCATCGTCTTCTTCCTCGCGGCCGGCAACTCCTCCGCCGAGCACGATTCGCCGCGGCCAGAGCTCCACGGTGCATCTCCATCCCTAGTTTTGGTTGATTTCATTTCGTTTCGATGCTGTGGTACTTAATCCATAGTTGGTTGCTCATTTTGACCACTGCAGTCACCGGCTCTTCCTTACCGACGATCTTTGCTCCGCCGTGATCACCGTGATCATTGTCACGCCTCTCCGTTGCTTCTCCGACCTCACTCCTTACTTCAAAGCATTCGGGGTGAGCCACTGGTGCTTCCTGGATCCCTTGTGTGAGCTCTACCGGTCGCACACCGCCGGCATAGCGCTGTCGTGCCACCGCGTCCGCCATGGCCAACGTCGAGCTAGTATAGGGCCGTAAACAGTGTTGATAGGGACGTCAATCGATGCGCCTAGTCTTGGTGATCATTTTGGTACGTTGGCCGTCGCTGTTGGACTCACCGTCGATGAGTTTACGTCGGTCAGCGCCGTCGCCATCGTGGTCAACCGCGCGAGGTTAGGGATGACAGGTGGTACCCGTTGTCAGTGACTCAGCGTTCAAATGGATTTTTCTATTTTCAGATTTGAATGAATAGTGTCTGTTTTTGTCATTTTTGTGTAGATTTATTTAGAGCTCCAAAAATTATGAAACTTTTTGTGTGACTCCCCTGTGATGTATATTATTTAAGAAAAATATGAAATATTGTTTTTCAGCACTTTTTGAATGTGATAAAAATTGCTCAATTTATTAATAAATGGATTTCCCTGATTTTTCTAGGCTTATTTAATTGTCCAAAAATTATGAAATTTGTTTTGCCACTTAGTTATCATGTAATGAACATTTACTAAAATTTTGAGCTTAATTAGAATAAGTTGATTTATTTCATAATTTTGAATTGAATAATTAATTCATAAAAGCAAATAGTAACCTTTGATGATTTAGGTTTGGTTTGAGATTTTGGATTGAGTGATGACCTTGGGTCATTAGTTGATAATGATCCTTGGCAATTGATGTATGTGTTATGAAAAAGATTTAGTTTGTTTGACTTGCAGCAGTACCACGAAGGAAAGTTGTATTCAAATTGTTAAATTTTGCATCCATCATCGAGCATCATGTTTCGTATTCCGCATCATGTTAAACATGACATTGTTATTACGTGTAGTGAACGAAGGTGAACACGTGGTAGTTAATCAAGTTATTGAGGAGGTTAATCCATCTGTTGAGGTTGGATCGAATACTTGTGAAACGTTGCAGGAACCAGACTTTTCCATTAACGAAGGCAAGCCCCGGATGCATACAACCCTACCTTGTGTTTTATAAATTAATTTCGCTTTTGCTTTCTGTTATAGCATTAAGTGATTAGGAGTTAACTAAGAGCCTAATTGGTGCATTACCACCCTTGTTATTCCATATTTACCATATTACCAGTTTTAAACTCGTATGTGCCTAGTTTTGCTTAGCTATGCGTAGAACGATGAAAGTCGGGTGACTACCTGCCACCTGCAAGTTTTAAATGGAACATTGGTTAATTATGTTAGCATGTGATATGGGAATGTGGAGTAATAAATCTAGACCAAGCGGACTCGGTGAGTGTGAGCCACCAGACATGGAGGTCTTGTGAGCGGGGTCTTTCTGCCTGTGTCGATTAAGGCACGTCCGTTGTTGAATTGCATGAGGTGAGACTTTGTAGTACTAACCACATACTCTGGTAAGCCTGAACTTGGCGATTCTATTACGAGAATGGCTACTCGCACACTGGGAGTGGAGAGATGGCAGGAATAGCGTGTACCCACGTGGCAATGGGCTGGATTGGTGGAGTACTGTATTCTCAGGTGGCGCGGACCCGTTCTTATTTTAGAGGATCCGAGGGTAGGTTGGTATATGTAGGTCAAGGACCTGCATATGTCGTGTGGTCTAGAATTCCTAGCTAGGTTTATAATCGGTTTGAATCGTCGTTGCTCCTCGGTTATGGAGACTCAACTCACTGTTCATCATCGTAGAATTAATAACTAGAACTTGAATAAGGCTTGTGAAGGTGTTGGATATGAAGTTTCATGATCTCAGCGCGGATCGTGTCAACTTTGTATATAATTCTTATGAAGTTTTCTATATAAATAATTTTGTTAAAAGAGCTTTTACGCAAAAGAACTTTGATCATTGTAAAGCTATACCTTGAATCCCTGAGCCTACATTCCTAAGTTTATCAGTTAATATTACGGTTAAGTCTTGTTGAGTACTTTTGTACTCAGGGTTCATTGACCCTTGTTGCAGGTGAGCCTCATGAGCAGATCTGTTTTGGATCGTGCTGCATGACTATTGTTCGTTCTGATGATGAGAAGTAAATGTGTGATCCCTGGGCAGGATGTTTATTTTGTGTGTAATGTATATGTTAATTATGCCACTCCACAATTACTATGGTTTGTAATAAGTATCGAACTTAGTTTGTAAGGTTTGAAACAACTAGTTTGTAAACTATGTTACCGTAAGACTTCCACTGTTTTTACTCTGGTATTGATATTTGAATAAATGTTGTAATACTGCAATGACTCTGTAACGTGATCCTACTCGGAAATCGTGGATGATTCGGGGTTCCCCGAGGACACCCGACAGACTTCTTAAGTTACCAGGAACATATGCATAGTTGTCAAAGGTCGATGGACAGTGACAAGTGCATGTTGGACCTATAATTTAGGAGGTTCTGCCACATGGCGGCTAACGGGCGGGGCCAGCAGCACAGCGAGAGGGAGGGAGAGACAGCGCGTGCGGGCGGATTGATTACCTTCCTTGCTTGCGTGGAGGGTTGGTAGCTTGCCGCTTATGGCAGCGCCATTGATGGGCAGAGGAAGGAAAGAACAAGGAAGGAGAAAGGAAAGAAGGGAACGACGGCTGACGGATGGGGCCGACAACGCAGTGAGAGGGAAGAGGGCGAAGCGTGCGGGGCAGACCAAGTGGGCCGAGGCGCCAGCTGGGCCATGGTGCTGTGGGCGAGCATAGGCGCGTGGGGCAGAGGCCGAGCAGAGCGACTAGTGCGGGATGGGCCGTGCAGAGCAAGTGCACGTAGAAGAGAGCGATGGTGCGTGCTGGCCGCAAGCAGGCCTCCGAGTGGGCTGGAGTGAAGCACGCTGGGCGCGGGAGAAATGAGAGAGAGAAGGGGAGGCGCGGCCGGGCCACCAGCGGGCCAATGCAGGAAAGGGGGAAAAGGAAAAAAGGCTGGACCTGTGCTGGGCTGAATGAAGAAGATGAAGTTTTTCCAAATTAAATTCTTTTCCAATTTCTAGTTTTCAAATGCAAGACCAATTCAAAATCAAATTCAAGTATGGTTTCAAATATACTTCCCTATTCAAATAAAATTGAATAATTTTGTTAATCTTCCCAAGATAAACTTTACAACTTTAATAATACTTTTATTTTTCTAATTTTCTTTTCTTTTATTTCAAAGCCATTTTTAATTTCATTTCAAAAGCATTTTAAATATTTTGACTTTCCAACCACTCAACCAATAAAATAAAATGCAATGGCATGTATGCTCAAACATGTTGCTACCTTATGATGTATTTTAATTTAATGAAAAATTTTATTTCCTATATTTCATGTGCACAAAAATGCATAAATAATCATTTTAGCTCTATTTCAAAAGAGGAAATTTTTAGGGTGTTACATGAGATAAAATGGCTGAGCGCGGCGAGGCACCCTATAACTTGATGTACACCCTTTATGTTCTGAATCAAGCCCATCCTCGTGATGGCCGAGATCTTCTCTAGGTTGGCTTCGATGCTGCACTCGAAGACGATAAAACCCAGTAGCATACCCCTCGGGACCCCAAAAACATATTTTTCGGGGTTGACTTTGATGTCGTTTGCTCAGAGTTTCATGAAGGTCTGCTCTAGGTCAGCTATGACCTGGTCAGCCTGTTTGGACTTGACCACAATGTCGTCCATGTAGGCCTCAATGGTTTGCCCAATGAGGTCCTTGAAACACTTGAGCATACAATGCTGATATGTAGCCCCCAAGTTTTTTAGACAAAACAACATTATGACGTAGCAAAATGATCCAAACTAGGTGATGAAAGATGTTTTGACCTGGTCGAACTCTTTCATTGCAATTTGATGGTACCCAGAGTATGCATCAAGGAAGCAAAGGGTTTCACACCCTGAGGTCGAGTCGACTACTTCGTCTATGCGCGGCAAAGGAAACAGATCCTTTGGACATGCTATGTTGAGACCCGTGTAGTCAACACACATTCTCCATTTCCCACTCTTTTTTCTTACAAGAATGGGATTAGCTAACCACTCAGGGTGATACACCTCCTTGATGAATTCGGCCACCAAAAGCTTCACAATCCCCTCACCGATGGCCCTGTGTTTCTCCTCATTGAAGTGATGCAGGCGCTACTTCACTGGCTTGGAGCCTGGCCTGATTTTCAAGGTGTACTCAGCGACTTCTCTTGGAATGTCTGGCATGTCCTAGGGTCTCCACGCATAGATGTCCCTGTTGGCGAGAAGGAAGTCGATGAGCGCGCTTTCCTATTTGGAGGAAAGTGTGGTGCCGATGCGCACCACTTTGCCCTTAGAGCTGTTGGGGTCTATGAGGACCTCCTTAGAGCCTTCCACGAGCTTGAAAGACCCATCCAACCGCTTGGGGTCGGGTGCTTCTTCGACAATCTCCTCCCTGATGGCCGTGAGTTCTTTGGAGGCAACAATTGTCGTGTCATGTTCGTAGCATTCAAAATGCCAACGGTGATGACCCTACGTGGACCCAGCATGTTCAACTTTAGATAGGTGTTGCTAGGGATAGCCATGAACTTCGCATAGCATGGACATCCTAGGATGGCATGGTAGGTCTGATGGAACCTGACCACCTTGAACGTAAGGGCCTCTATCTAGTAATTGGTCGGACTCCCAAAGGTGACGGGTAGATTGATCTACCCGAGCAGCACGTCCTATTTTCTAGGCATGATGTCATGGTAAGGCACCCCAGTTAGATGGATGTGCAACCGGTCGATGCCCATGGCATTGAGTGTCTTAGCATACATGATGTTGAGGCCACTGCCTCCATCCATCAGCACCTTGGTGAGTTGCTTCGTGCCGATGATCCGGTTGACCATGAGCGAGTATCTTCCTAGCTATGGGACGCTTTCTAGGTGGTTGGTCTAATCAAAGGTGATGGTGGACTCCAACCATCGGAGGAAGGAAGGTGCGGCCGGCTCGGCCGTATAGACCTTACGGCACACAAGCTTCTGGTGGCACTTGGAGTCATAGGCCACTGACCCTCTGAAGATCATGAGGCAGCCATCTGGCATTGGAAGGCTACCATCCTTCCCCTTGGCATTGTCTGCCATTGGCTTGGGCTCCTTCCTATGTTCTCCCTTGTTGGAGCCACCGAATAGGAACCGCATCATGAGGGTGCAATCTTTGTATAGGTGCTTGATGGGGAAGGCATGGTTCGGGCATGGCCCTTCGAGCAGCTTATTGAAGTGGTCTGGGTACCCTCGATGGCCTTCCAACCTCCCTTGTGGTCGGTAGTGGCCATGAGCGAGCCCTCATGCCACTGCTTGTTCTTCTTCTTGTTGGGGCGATTGGAGGCGCCTTCGTCGGTGTCCTCATCCCGCTTCGCCTTGCCCTTGGGGTAGTCAAAAATTGCTCCGACCACCTCCTTGCCTGAGGCATGGCTAGTGGTGATGTCAATGAGCTCCTTGGTGGTTTGCAGGCCCTTGCATCCAAGCTTGTGAACCGGGGACTCATAGGTGGTCCTAGACAGGAAGGCTCATATAATGTTAGTGTCGATGACATCGGGCAGCTCGTTGCACTGCCGGGAGAGGCACCGAATGTACTCATGAAGAGTTTCCCCATACTTCTATTAATAGTTTTTGAGATCCCATGGGTTCCCAGTATGTGCGTAGGTGCCCTAAAAGTTTCCCACAAAAATCTACTTTAGGTCCGCCCAACTTTAAATCCGATTGAGCAGAAGGTGCTCCAACCATGTTCATGCTAAATCGGCTAGGAACAATGGAAGGTTGTGGATAATGAAACTATCACTATCCGCTCCACATCTTGCCAAGGAAGTCGGTAATCCTCAAGCCATAGTCTGGGGTTCATTTCCTTGGAGTATTTTAGGATGTGGGTCGGCGGTCGGTACCGCAAGTTAGGGCTTGGGCTCCGGTCCTTGCCACTATCATAGCATCTACCATGATGAGGGTGGTAGCCACAACCGGCTTCCTCTCTCTTGTTGCTTCATCCATGGCTATGGGCATCTAGGGTGTTACATGTGTCACAGTGGAGGCTGAGACGCTCATGGACCGGAGCCACAGCACGCCCCCCGCCGCCGTGCAGTGCCTGGTGAAAAGACACGTCCCTAACATGTTGTCCCGAGGATGCATGCTGACTAGCACAAGCTCATGTCACCAAAACAACAAACTCTCCACTTGCTGCACCGCCGTGCACTTGAGCAGCGAGCAGATCTCATGATGGGCCCGATGATCCTCGAGTGTCGCGGGTTCTGGGAGCCCTTGGAGTAAGGCCACCATGGCAGTGATGTTCTAGCTTGCCCAAGCAAAGTGTGGGAGGGCTCCATCATCTTCAATGATCCTTCGGTTCACATCATGAGCCATGGCGCGTGCACACCCACTGTCTCCGTGATGCGCAATCTCTTGCTCGAACTCTGTGCACTCCTGCTCTAGCTAGAGTCATGCATCCTTGAGTTCCTTATGCCCTGCCCTCAGCTGCTCCACCTATAGGCGAGGCAAGGTCCCTTCATCTCCCTCCCTCGTGGATGCTTTCGATGCATCCCTCGGGGGTACCTACCATAAAACACTCTCACGAAGGGTGATGGCGCCCCTTGCTAGAGTTAGAGTTGGAGGGTGACTCTGAATCTCCCACAAGAAGGTCATGGAAAGATTCCATGATGTATTCAGTCATCCCCATGAACTCGTTGTTTGTAGGGGATGGGTGCATGCACTACACCACGAGGTGGCCAACGGCCCTCGCAGCATTGCATAGACCAAACAGGAATGCAGTCAGGGCGCTTTGGATGAGGTATTCTAGGGAGAGCGGTTCCCCTCATGATATTGGCAAATGAGAAGCTGAGGCAGTGTAGGTCCTCCTAGGACTATTAGGGTCCTAGGAAGACATCGAGTTGGTGCTCTAGCCTCCCATAATCAAAGCCGAGGAGCTAGTCGCTCTAGGGGGCGCGAGCCTCCATTGCACGCAGCTATAGCTCCTCAAATGCCTCGACGATTGTGTCGAGGCCGGTGGAGTGGAGAGGATGGATGGCAGCGGAGGCTAGCGCCAACTCTTCCTCCATCATGATGATGAAATCTAGGTTCCTAAAGTGCACATGCATGCCTAGGATCCAACTAATGTCATGACTCACCATCAGAGGCCTAATGTGGATGTCAAGACGGCAAAAAGCCCCTACCTGGCACGCCAACTGTCAGTGTTTTGGATCACTGGCTAGTAAATTTGTATCTATGCATCTAACCTAGATGGTGTGCTCGGAGGACACAAGGATTTATACTAGTTCTGGTGAAATGTCCCTATGCCAAATATGCTGCTGCTCATGTGAACAACACTAGTTTGTAGTAGGTGTTACAAATGAGTGAGAGAGGGAGAAGTTCCTAAGTCTCTGGTGAAAAGATCGAATGGAGTTGAGTCTTGCTGAGCTTGTTTAGCCATGTGCTCATTAGCTCTCTCTCCTAGTTGTGTGCTCCTGCTTTCCATTTTATAGGTGAAGGGGAAGCTGTAGGTTATAGAGAGAGAAAAGAAGAAAAGCGAGGGAGAAAAAGGCCTCTAGGGCCGCCGCGTCCTTCTTCTCCTTCATGTGGGTCCTACCGACATAGTAGATGGTGATGGGGATGGCTCCGTGTTGGGCTCCTGTTCACCACTGGTGCCATGCCTCGACATCATCAGCTGGTCATAGCATCCCATCCCATCCCGGCGGACGGTGTGGTGAACCGACGTGCTCGTCAGTGGCCGTACGGGGAGTAGGCAGCATAGCGACCATGCACCTATCACTATTGGTGATGTGAACCCTCAGGCGTGGCTTGACATGGCCATGGGTCATGTCGAGACATGCCTGCTTCCTGCCTGGTGTCAGAAGTTTTACCCCAGGGTTATACCTTCTGGCCTATAGTGGTTGGAGGCGATATGGGTCCCCATAGGGCAAGACAGAGCCCGTGCCCCAGGGGTCAGGTGAGACGGAGCCCATGCCCTTAGGGTCAGGTGAGACCAAGCCCATGCCCTCAGGGTTGGGTGACATGGGGCCCATGCCCTCAGGGTCAGGCGAGATGGCTCCCGTACCCTTGGGGT
This sequence comes from Miscanthus floridulus, assembly GCF_019320115.1. Lineage (NCBI taxonomy): Eukaryota > Viridiplantae > Streptophyta > Magnoliopsida > Poales > Poaceae > Miscanthus > Miscanthus floridulus. The sequence goes on from NC_089596.1 coordinate 108,526,774, forward strand.
TAGGCAAGACAGAGCCTGTGCCCTTGGGGTCGATCGAGACTAAAATACGTCTTTGATTATCTAGGCGAGTTGTCATCCGCGGTCCTTAGATCCCTTCTTTGGGTATCCCTAATACCGATACCCGACAATAAGGTAGTTGGAAATCTAATCAAATAAAAATGTGTATCCAATACACACTTTGTGATGTGGTTTTTGTTGTTGACTAGCCTCAACAAATTTCATAGACTCAATTTGACAAAGATTTTAGGTCACGTGGTATCGATATTGATTATAGGTTGCTAACATCAAACAAAGGTTATTATGGAGGTGGATCAGAGAGGGAATTAAAGGACTTTGGTGGGCTTTGGGTACATAGAGAAAAGTGGAAAATCATGGAAGAAATATAAAACCTAACAATCCAAGGGGTTTGGATGGTATCACACAAAATATCAACTTGAAGTTTTGTCATGTCTAGATGCATGAATGTCTTGCTTTTAGTGCACATGCATTCCTCTTTTGAAAGTGTAAGGAAAATAGCATCTGATGAGGACATCACTCCCATGGAGATGAGGAGGACTAGTGTGGGCATCCAAATCATCCAACTAATGACAGAGGTGTTTGCTTGGCCATGATATATGTTGGCTAACAGGGAAGATTTGTTTGATCACCAAAATTGAAGCAAGGTGTGCACCGTGAAAATCTAGTTTGACCAACATCCCGCAAACTTGGTCTATGCTTAAACATCAGATGAATTCTAGATTTGTTCCTCCATATTATCAACATGACCTAAGATAAAACTACAATGTACTGTTGAGGAATATTATTAGGACTCATTATTGGTTTAGCACATTGTAATATACATGAAGATAATATGGATGAGTGCTCTAGATTTTTTGGTGGTTTGTGTCATGATATGCAAGGCATCCTCGTGAGGGGCTCCAAAGAGGATTAGAGGGAAGCATGAACTTCTCAATACCTCAAGAAAAATACTGTCATCAACTAGAGTTTGCTTGTCTATCTCAATGTAGCTTCCACAGTATACGTGCTTTCCTAGGTTGTGTGCTTATGTTACTAGTTTAGTTTGCTAGGCTAGCTGACAAGATTGGAACTATGTAGCATAACTCTTTTCTATAGAGATAACAACACTTAGCAAAACCTAGATGCAAATTTAGATAGAAATCTTGCATAGGTTTTGATAAGTAGAAATAGGGCATTAGTTTTAAAATGACTAATTCACCCCTCCCCGCTCTTAGGCACATCACAGTCCCTTACAGAAAGGAATCTTCAATCATTGTTATGATGCACATAATTTGCTTCTCCATGACATCACGACTTAACGAACCAAGAAAAGCATCATTGTGATAGCTAACTTGGTCCAATTGGGCTCTATGAGGTTGTGATCTTTGGGTAACTTTCATATCCTGTCCTCTTTATTTCTCCATTTTTTCCTTTCCTTTTGGGTTGTCGCAACTACATATATCAAGTTGTTCACTATGAGATTTATGACAAGTTGTAGATGCTGATCGATATGATTTGGCCTAGCCTATTCTCTTTTTGGTAGGCGCCAACCTACCTGAAAATGTTCCTTTTTTGTATAGACCACAAGAACGCGATGTAAGTCAAATTCAGTATAATTTACAATGTAATACTTATTTAATAAATTTCTATGAAAGGAAAAAGGCACTAAAATAAAAAAGGGCCATGGACATGTGACCATCATGTAAGATCTATCCATGTGTTGCTATCGTGTGTCTACATGCGACATGCATGCGGGACAACAACACATTTTCATTAGGAGTCATTATATAAGTTTTAGGACAATTCCTAATTGGAGGTGAGATATATTAGTTTGACTATAGTATAGTATATGAATGTTTGGTGATTTAATGAAGTGATATACCTTGTGTCATAGCCCAAATAAGATGCATTAAATGACATTCCAATAAACTTTATATCTAGGGAATCTATATCTGTCGGGTTCATAAACCCAGGGTCCCTCATGGACTAGCTTCCCAGCAAAGGCTCAACCTGGCAGACAACGTTGCGAATGACACGCAACTCTTGGGCTGGCCCAAACACCTAAATGATAGGCCAGAAGGATAATCCAATCTCTGACTAGAAGGCCTAGCCGAGAAGGAATGGTGCCCGCTTCTGACTCCGGCCCGCCTCTCCAACTAGAAGGCCTCACAAAGGAGGAACAATGCTCGCTTCCGACACCGGCCCACCTTCGGATGGCCTCTCCGACCGAAAGGCCTGGCCGAACACCGCTTCTCACTCCAACCCGATTCTCCGACTGGGAATGTGTGGAACCCCTGCTTACAGCTCCTCTCCAACTGGCGCAATCAGAGCCGACTGGAACCAACCGACCAAGGACGCCCGCTCGGTAAGGACCAACAAACGGACTAAGAAAGTAAGGCAGGGCGCTCAAGTCAACCGCAATACCAAGGACCATACCCTGTACAACTATAGGATAGTACCCTATGACCTCCCTGGCTTGATAGAACCCAAGCAGTGTTATAGGTGCCGACATTTCTCCTACAGTGTTGTGGGCGCCATCAACCCCCATACCAGACAAACACGATAAGGCTCCCCCCACATGCCTTTGGGCATCAATAGTGTTGTGGGCGCCAGCATTTTACGTACCAGGCGAACATGGTAAAACACCTTGCATGCCGCTAGGTATCAACAGTATGGCAGGCACCGACATCTACCATACCAGAAGAAGACGACGCAACCTCCCACGTGCATCTAACATTAAATAGTATTATGGGCGCCTACCATCATCTTGTACCCACTGGCATGGGTAGCAAGACTTAGCAGCATAAGTACTCTCTCCTTCTCACTTGTAAGGCCATCCCCTTCATCTATAAAAGGGGATGTGCTCTCTTCCAATAAGAAAGATCGATCAGTTAACTAGGACACAACAACAGAACCACTAGGTTCAAACCACAAGCACACGCTCGAACACTTATGTGGCAGAACCTCCTAAATTATAGGGCCCACATGCACCTGTCACTGTCTAATGACCTCTGACAACTATGCATATGTTCTCGTTAACTCAAGAAGACTGTCGGGTGTCCTCGGAGAACCCTGAATCATCCATGATTTTCCGAGCAGGATCCATTACAGAGTCATTGCAGTATTACAATAGTTTAGTCATTAATATACATCAGAGTAAAATAGCAGAAGTCTTATAATAACTTAGTTACAATATAGTTGTTTCACAAACTAAGTACAATTATTATTACAAACCATAGTAGTGGAGTGGCATTAGTAACATAAACATAACACACAAAGAAAATGCCCTACCCAAGGGCCACACATTTACTCGGCATCATCGATTTGAACAACCATCATGTAGCACGGTCCTAGACAGACCTGCCCATGAGGCTCACCTACAACAAGGGTTAACGAACCCTGAGTACAAAAGTACTCAACAAGACTTAACCGAAGTAACAATAGATGAGACTTAGGAATGTAGGCTCGGGGATTCAAGATAAGGCTTTAGCAAAAAACAAAGTTCTTTTGCGTAAAAGCACTGTAACAATATTCTTTCTTTCAACATATAACCCTCATCAAGATCCTATATGAATCTGCCATGATCCGTATTGAGATCATGAACTTCATATCAAACCCTTTCTCAAATCTTCCTCAAGTTTAATTTATTAACTACTATGATGAACAGTGAGTTGAGTCTCCATAACCGAGGAGCAACGACGATTCAAACCAATTATAACCTAGCCAGGGATTCCCAACCACACGACATATGCAGGTCCCTGACCTACATATACTAACCCACCCTCAGATCCTCTAAAACAAGAACGGGTCTGCACCACCCGAGAATATAGTACTCCACTAATCCAGCCCATTGCCACGTGGGTACACGCTACTCTCGCCATCTCTCCACTCCCAGTGCGCGAGTAGCCATTGTCGTAATAGAATAGCCGAGTTAAGGCTTACCGGAGCATGTGACCAGTACTACAAAGTCTCACCTCATGCAATCCAACAACGGACGGTTCTTAATCGACATAGGCGGAAAGAACCCACTCACAAGACATCCATGTCTTGTGGCTCTCATACACCGAGTCCGCCCGGTCTAGATTTATTACTCCACATGCTCATATCTCATGATAACATAAATAACCAGTCATATCCAAGAAACCATTTATATCTCGCAGGTGACCGGTAATCACCCGACTTTTATCGTTCTAAGCATGGCTAAGCATAATTAAGCATTCTCGGATTGAAACGGGTAACAAGGTTGATATGGAAAAACAAGGTTGGTAATGCACCAATTAGGTTTGCACTCAACTCCTAATCACTTAATGTAGTATTTAAAAGTAAAAAGTGATATAAATTTGTAAAACACAAGGTAGGTTTAAATGCATCTAGGGCTTGCCTTGCTTGTTGGAATAATTAGGTTCCAGAGATGTTCCACAGATATCAACCCCGACCTCAACAGGTGGATTAACTTCCTCAACAACTTGGTTAACTACCACATTCTCACTTTCGTTCACTACACATAGTAACAATGCCATGTTTAATATGATGCGCGATATAAAACATGATGCTTGGCAATGGATGAAAAAGTTAATAACTTAAATACAACTTTCCTTCGCGGTACAGTTGCAAACCAACAACTGAATAACCCTTTTCATAAACTCAAACACTTACTTTAATTGCCAAGGATCATTATATTCTAATGACCCAAGGTCATCACTCAATCCAAAAATTCAAACAAAACCTAAGTCATTAGGGTTTACTATTTGCTTTTATTAATTAATAACTAATTAAAAATTATGAAATAAATCAACTTTCTCCAAATGAGCTCAAAATTTTTGTGAAGACTCATCACATTATAACTAAGTGGCAAAACAATATTCATAATTTTTGGATAATTATATAAGCCTAGAAAAGTCATGGAAACCCATTTATTAATTAATTTGAGCAATTTTTATCACATTCAAAATGTACTGAAAAGTAACATTTAATATTTTTCCTAAATAGTTTACATCTCAGTGAGGTCACACAAAAAATTTCATAATTTTTAGAGCTCTATTTAATTCTATACAAAATAAATAAAAATTTACACTATTCATTATTTTTTGAAAAAGAAAAATTTCCATTTCTAATTCAAACCGTCACTCACAGTGGGGTCCCACTCGTCAGCAGAGTTCTCCCACGCACAGCAGCGATGACCATGCTTTGACCGACGATTTCTTGCCGCCAGTGAGGTTTTCGGCCACGACCAAGGTACCAGCGTGATCACCACGACAAGGCACACCCATTGGTGGCACTAATTGCACCGATTACTGCTCAAACTGAGCTCAACGCCGGCCATGGTGGACACGGCGGTGCAGCTGCGTTATGCTGGCAAAATGAGGCTAGTAGTGGTTAAACAAAGGGCTTGGGAAGACTTAGTGGCTCACCCCAGACACGCCTGAGCTGAAAGAGGAACTGGAGGAGTAATAGAGGAGCTCGTCGTCGATCAAGGCATGTACGGCGGCTCAGCTGGTGTCGACAGCGGTGATCCGATGGCTACAGTGGATGAAAAGGTCACCCAACAAGACACAAAGCATCATGGCAACATGGTGCAGCTAGAGCTACGCTGAGCAAGAGCAAAGACGCACCGTAGAGTGCTAGCCACGGTGACGCACACTCGACGGCGATGCTACCGGTCGCGAGGAAGAAAGGCAACGCGTAGCGTTTCCTGGCAGAGTTAGGCTTCAAGGACTAGTTAGCTAGGTTCGCAAGGAGCAAGCGGAGCTATGGCTAGCTTTGCTATGACTGGATGGATGCTACGGCAACGGCACGAGCTCAACGGAGCTGAGCGGCGACGTCGAGAAAAACAGGGGAAAAGAACGGAGGAGAACGACGACGGCGTCTCGGCTTTATAGCACGGCCAAGGGCATGGAGACAAAGTGTAGCAGCTTCTCCATGCCAGCGCGAAGCCAGCAGTGGCCACGGGCGTGACTGGAACGCGGTGGAAGATCACCGACGGTGAGGTGTCGCGCGCTGACACTATTCACAATATTTACCGAATTGCCACTCGTCTAATTTCTCAAATTACTCCCAAATTTGCATGGTAACTCAAAAATCTCCAAAAATAAAAGTTGTTCCAAATTTAAATTTTTACAACTTTGCTTTAACAACCATACTCAAATCATGTCTACATTTTAAAATGTAACTTTAAAATCAAAAGGGGACACTTTAAGAACTTATCACCTTTTCAAATTACTTCAAATTTTATACAACAACTTTGAAAACTCCAAAAACCAACTTTGTACACCTTGACAAGCTCTACACTTTTGCTTTTAAGCTCAACCCCAAAATGTGTTTAGATTTTGAATTAGGTTTCTAGGGTAGAATTTAAATGCTAAAAATTAGGGTTTTCGGAAATTCCAAATCAATACAAAGATTTCGAACTTGATTCAATCCATACAAGTCAACACATATAACATAAAAGTAGGATGCATATCAAAGTTTTCACTAACACATGAATGATGTGCAATGCATATGATGACATGGCATGTTTTAGGGTTTAAAACACCAGAGGTGTTATAATTCTCCCCCCCTAAAAAAATCATGTCCCGAGATTTAGAGTCCAAGGGTAAGTAATGGAAAAGGAAATGTGATAGGTACTGAACTATTTCAGTATGGGGGTCGGCCTGATCTTCACGGCAGTAGGTCATAATCAAGATAACTTGCAATAAGGCAGCGAGAATAAAAGGGTAACATGCTGAAGAACAGCGGAGTAACTAGCTTTATACCTGACCAAGGTTGGATACGACCAAGCGATGGGGAGAGAGACACCGAGACCACGAAGACTTTGACTCGATCTCCGAACGACCGTAGAACCACAACTGGAGCTAATCCACACAAGGCGGGGCAGCCATACTGGAACCCACAAAGCACGAACTAGTGGATTCCAGAGGAATCTCTTTACAAGTCTAGGAAGAATAAGGGTTTCAGTAAGCACTTGGCAGCTCAGCTACAATATCATTGGAATTATCAAATCATCAAAAAGTTCTTTTCTAGTAGCCTAGAGGTGGTATTTATACTATGAGAAGTCTCTAAGATAGATGTGAACTGAAGAAACCACATTGGGAGGTGGAAGGTCAACTGGCTAGAGCTTTTATGAGGTGGTCTTCAGTTCCTGCGCGTCTTCTAGGCTTCTATGTAGTCTTTAATATTTTGGTCATAACTCCTTCCTTCATAGCTTTTGGGAGACAAAAGGTATGACTGTTTTATCTGGATGGTTCTTTCATGCTGGGTTGACTCGAACATAGCTCTTCTTTCTGATCCATCCCTGATGTATCCTTGTCTTCCTGCTAGGAGAACCTGAGTAATAACAACATGCACGACTTAGGTAGTTCGAAATTACCATCAATGTTTAATTGAAATTCACAAAGTAGCGCGTGCACCTCTTGTTGTATCTTTTGGGCGTGGCTATGGGTGATTGGTCCAGTAGGGACTTGGAGTGGTGTATCGGCTAGTGAGGTGGTCGGAGAGGTCACCGAGGTGGTCGGTGAAGTGGTCAGAGAGGTCGGTGAAGTGGTCAGAGAGGTCACCAAGGTGGTCGGAGAGGTCTCCCCGACGCTGGTGTGGTCACATCATCCTCCCCCCCCCTTGAAAAAGAGTCATCCTCGACTCTTCCAATCCAAAGAATGGAGATAGGTCAGCCACATTAAAACTAGTACTCACACCATAAGTACTAGGCAGATCAATTTCATAAGCGTTGTTGTTGATCTTGCGTAGCACTTTGAAAGGACCATCAGCTCGGGCTTGCAACTTGCTTTTGCGTTGTTCAGGAAATCTGTCCTTGCGTAGATGCACCCAAACCAAGTCTCCTGGTTCAAATAACACCTTCGTGCTTCTCATACATCTTTGTCATCTTTTCAATGTTTGTCCGAGCTCTATCATGAAGGTTCTTGACAAACTTGGCTTGCTTGCTTGCATCGAAGTTTACATGTTCCTACATAGGTAAAGGCAAAAGATCTATGGGAGTAGTGGGTTTAAACCCATATACAATTTCAAATGGATAAAATTTAGTGGTCGAGTGTACTGCCCTCTTATATGCAAACTCGACATGTGGCAAACTTTCTTCCCAAAGTTTCAAGTTCTTCTTGAGGATAGCTCGCAGTAGCATTGAAAGAGTATGGTTCACAACTTCAGCTTGTCCATCCGTTTGTGGATGACACGTCGTAGAGAACAGCAACCGTGTTCCAAGTTTTCCCCACAAAGTTTTCCAAAAGTAACTCAAAAATTTGGGTTAACGATCAGAAACAATGGTTCGTGGCACCCCATGTAGTCGTACAATTTCTTTGAAAAACAATTCAGCGATATGTGATGCATCATCACTCTTGTGGCATGGGATAAAATGTGCCATTTTGCTAAAACGATCAACCACAACAAAGATGGAATCCCTTCCCCTCTTGGTTCGAGGTAAACCAAGAACAAAATCCATGGAGATATCTTCCCAAGGCATAGTAGGGATAGGCAGAGGAGTGTATAATCCATGAGGGTTCACATGAGACTTAGCTTTGTGGCATGATTCGCAGCGAAGAACATGTCTCTCCACATCTCTTCTCATCTTTGGCCAAAAGAAGTGGTTGGTAAGGATTTGTTTTGTCTTCTTGGCGCCAAAATGGCCCATGAGTCCTCCTGTGTGGGCTTCCTGCACAAGTAAAATTTGAACAGAGCACTCTGGAATACATAGTTTGTTAGCTCAAAACAAAAACCCATTATGCACATGAAAGTTTTTCCATCCTTTGCCATCTCGACACTTGGAATATGGTTCAGCAAAATATGAATCAGTTGTATATAAACCTTTTATGTTTTCTAATCCAAGAATCTTAGTGTCAAGTTGGGTTAGCAAAGTGTGACGTTGAGACAACGCATCTGCTACAACATTCTCTTTTCCTTTCTTGTACTTGACAATATAGGGAAATGATTCAATGAATTCACACCATTTTGCATGTCTTCTATTCAGTTTCAGTTGTCCTTTAAGGTGTTTCAATGATTTATGATCTGAATGTATCACAAATTCTTTAGGAAAAAGGTAATGTTGCCAAGTTTCCAAACTCCGAACAAGAGCATATAATTCTTTATCATAAACTAAATAATTTAGAGTTGGACCACTTAGCTTTTCACTGAAGTAGGCAATTGGCCTTCGTCCTTGCATGAGCACACCTCCAATCCCAACTCCACTTGCATCACATTCTATTTCAAATGACTTACCAAAATCTAGGAGTGCAAGGACTGGGGCTATTGTTAACTTCATCTTCAATTCTTCAAATGCCTTCTGTTGTGCTTCTCCCCACTTGAAGAGCACTTCTTTCTTTGTCAGCTCATTGATTGGTGCAGCAATAGTGCTGAAATCCTTCACGAACCGCCGATAGAAACCAGCAAGTCCAAGGATGCTTCTTACTTGGCTCACATTCTGTGGAGGCGCCTAGTCCCATACAGCCTTGATCTTTTCTTCATCTACCTCCACTCCTTGTCCTGTAACAACAAATCCAAGAAAGACTACCTTGTCGGTGCAAAAGGTGCACTTCTTAAGGTTAGCATACAATTTCTGCTCACGTAGGATAGCAAGCACACATTGGATATGTTCAACATGTTCATCAAGAGACTTGCTGTAAATTAAGATGTCATCAAAGTAAAGGACAACAAACATGCCAATGAAAGCTCTAAGCACATGATTCCTCAATCTCATAAATGTACTTGGTGCATTGGTTAACCCAAAAGGCATTACCAACCATTCATACAACCCAAATTTTGTTTTAAAAGTTGTTTTCCATTCATCTCCTTCTTTCATGCGAATCTGGTGATATCCACTTCTTAAATCAATTTTAGTGAATATGATAGCACCACTAAGTTCATCAAGCATATCATCCAGCCTAGGGATGGGGTGTCTATACCTTATGGTAATGTTATTTATTGCTCGGCAATCCACACACATCCGCCAAGACCCATCTTTCTTAGGCACTAAAAGGACAGGAACAACACAAGGTGATAGACTTTCTTGTATGTACCCTTTTCTCATCAATTCTTCCACTTGTCGCTGAATCTCCTTGGTTTCTTCCGGGTTGGTGCGGTAGGCAGCATGGTTTGGGAGTGAAGCACCGGTCACAAGATCAATTTGATGTTCGATTCCTCTCTTAGGTGGTAGTCCTAGTGGCACTTCATCCAGAAACACATCTTCATATTCCTGTAACACATAAAAAACAACACTAGGCAAAGTAGAGGGTAAGTCGTTAGTGACAAGAAAATTGTCCCTGTACAAGAGTACATAGAACACATCATTGGATTCGCTCAATTCTTTTAAATCCCCCTTCCTAGCCATCACCACTAAACCCTCTTTTCCCTTTGGCTCGGTTCTTTGCAGCTATGGAGTTTTATTTGGCTTTGGAAACACTCCTTCACTAGGTTTGTGTGTCACTCATAAGTGGTTCTCGCTTGCTCGCTGTTTTCTTTTCAGATCATCTCTCACAATCTCCTCCGGTGACAAGGGAAGCAAAGTGATGCGCTCTCCTTTGTACATGAGAACAATCTTGTTGGCGCGACCGCAAATCTGAGCATCTCGGTCATACAACCAAGGTCTTCCTAACAGCAATTGGCATGCTTCCATTGGAACCACATCACACTCCACATGATCATTGTACCACCCAATGGAGAAGGGAATGGTCACAATATTTGTTACACGCAGCGCACCACAATCATTTAACCCTTGCATCTTGTATGAAGAAGGGTGGCGCCGCTGTTTCAGTCCCAATCTTTCAACTAATTCTCGACTGGCAATATTATTGCAGCTGCCATTGACAACAATGATTTGACACAACTTGTCCTTGATCATGCCCTGGGTGTGAAAAAGATTGTGCCGCTGATTATTCTCTTCTTGGACAGCAGTAACACTAAGCACTCGGCGAGAAATGAAGCAATTATTGTCTCCATCATCAGGTTGAATTTCATCACCTTTATCTTGCATAATTTCTTCATCATATATTGGAGCTTCTTCCTCAGGTTCGCTTTTAGATTCCCATTCACCTTGCTCATTTATAATCATGATCCTTTGACTAGGACATTGAGCAGCAATATGTCCTTGACCTTGGCACTTGTGACAAATAATGCCTCGGGTATGGGAAGAAGAAGCAGCAGCTGATGCAACAGAAGGGGTTGCTGTGCTTGCAGCAGGACGTCGCTGTTCTTGCTGAATTGCAGGTGAAGAAGCAGTAGAAACTGTTGTCTTTGCAACACCAATGGATGGAGAAGGCCTAGTAGCAACTCCTTGTGATCTTCCCCCACCAATAAAGGTACTGGACTGCTGCCGACGCCATGGGGCTGAAATTGATTGGCTCCCATAAGACCTTCTTCGTCCCTCTTGCTGAATTTTTTTCTCCGTGCACATAGCTTGATCAACAAGGTCTTGCAAATTATGATATGGAAACATCTCAACAAAACCTGAAATTTCTTTATTGAGACCATTCAAAAATCTTGCCATTTTTTACTATTTATCTTCTCTAATTCCAGATCTCACCAAGAGTAACTCCATCTCCTTGAAGTAGTCATCAACAGATTTTGATCCTTGTCTCAATGTTTGTAACCTATTGCGGAGGTCACGCTGATAGCTTGATGGCACAAAGCGTCTTCTCATCACTCTCTTAATCTCAGCCCATGTGTTGATATGATCACGTCCCAACACACGCTGATTTTCTTGAACTTGGTTCCACCATGTGAGAGCATAACCCAAAAACTCAACAGAAGCAAGGTTGACACGCCTCTGATCAGAAAGATTGTGCACTATAAAAATCTGATCACATAGCTTCTCCCATTCAAGATAAGCATCAGCATTTTCTTTCCCTGAAAATTTTGGGACACTTAACTTTACACAAGCAATGCTATCCGGATCATCTCTATTGCGACGACCATAATAATTTTCCCCATCATGACCAGCACCACGATGATGTTCATGTGGTTGTCCAAAACACCCATGGTGACTAAAAGGATTTTCATTATCATCAAATCCCACCTCATACTCATCATGAACCTCATCTTCATCTTCAAATCATACACGATGATCACGTCCACGTCCTCCTCCACGCTGATGATCAAATTCAGCATGCTGACCACCACCGCGCTGATCAAAATCAGCACGATGCCTTCCACCCTAACCACCTTGACCATCGCCATTGCGGCCATGAAATCCAGCACCCAGACCAGAATTTTCATCACCAAATTCTTCATGGTGATTGTCTTCATGTTGATGTTGTGAACCTCGACCACCCATTGCAGGGAGACGTTCATTGAACATCCTCTCCATCGCTTCCAAGAGCGAGTTGGCCATTTGACGTAGCTCTGCTCATCCAACAGGGGGTTCTTCATCTCCATGGTTCCCACCATGAACACTCGAATTGGATCCTACCATGTTAGACTAGTTGCAAGAAAAAAAGTGGAATAGGTAAATTTGTGAAAACACTCGATCTCACCTTTTACTTACCCAAGTTCTTTCCTGATCTCAAGGACCATGATAGTGCAGGTGTGGCAACTTCAACGGAGGTGGTAGAGAGGTCGTAAGGATTACGAATCGAACATCTCGGTTTAGGTTTTTGGAGGAGCTATAGGTGGCTATCAAGGAGGGCTACAGTACTGCCAACTGAGTGGTTTGATGTGCTCAAAGATACGATGTTGCTGCTAACAAGATCACCACCAGCTCAAATATGTAATCTAAAATTTTCAGCAATACACCGCAACACAGATCCTTCAAATTCTTTTCACTTCTCTCTCTTTTTTTGATCTATTTTTTTATAACACCGATAGCGGTATCGAACGACACAACTGAATTTTTATATGAACGGTGGTGACTAACAACTTGATGAACACAAAACATAATGTAACAGTACCACGAAATGGTTATAGGTATTTTTGTGTGGCTTTGGACTATAGGATATGATTGAACACAAATATATGAAGTATATTAAACAAGGATAACGATGTGGATGACGGCAAGACCTACCGTGTTAATCCAAAGCTCTGATACCAGATGATAGGTACTGAACTATTTCAGTACGGGGGTTGGCCCGATCTTCACGACAGTAGGTCACGATCAAGATAACTTACAATAAGGCAGCAGGAATAAAAGGGTAACTTCCTGAAGAACAGTGGAGTAACTAGCTTTATACCTGACCAAGGTTGGATGCGACCAAGCGATGGGGAGAGAGACACCGAGACCACGAAGACTTCGACTCGATCTCCGAACGACCGTAGAACCACAACTAGAGCTAATCCACACAAGGTGGGGTAGCCGTACTGGAACCCACAAAGCATGAACTAGTGGATTCTAGAGGAATCTCTTCACAAGTCTAGGAAGAACAAGGGTTTGAGTAAGCACTCGGCAGCTCGGCTGCAATATCACTGGAATTATCAAATCATCAAAAAGTTCTTTTCTAGTAGCCTAGAGGTGGTATTTATACTATGAGAAGTCTCTAAGATAGATGTGAACTGAAGAAACCACGTTGGGAGGTGGAAGGTCAACTCGCTAGAGCTTTTATGAGGTGGTCTTTAGTTCCTGCGCGTCTTTTGGGCTTCTATGTAGTCTTTAATATTTTGGTCATAACTCCTTCCTTCATAGCTTTTGGGAGACAAAAGGTATGACCGTTTCATCTGGATGGTTCTATCATGCTGGGTTGACTCGAACGTAGCTCTTCTTTCTGATCCATCCTTGATGTATCCTTGTCTTCCTCCTAGGAGAACCTAAGTAATAACAACATGCACGACTTAGGTAGTTCAAAATTACCATCAATGTTTAATTGAAATTCATAAAGTAGCGCGTGCACCTCTTGCTGTATCTTTTGGGCGTGGCTACAGGTGTTTGGTCCAGTAGGGACTTGGAGTGGTGTATTAGCTAGTGAGGTGGTCGGAGAGGTCACCGAGGTGGTCGGAGAGGTTGGTGAAGTGGTCGGAGAGGTCACCGAGGTGGTCGGAGAGGTCGGTGAAGTGGTCGGAGAGGTCGCCGAGGTGGTCGGAGAGGTCTCCCCGATGCTGGCATGGTCACATCAAAATGTGTCAAGCAAAAATATTCAAAACCTATCCATAAAACAGCTAAGGTCCCTTTACAAAACATGGTTCGTAAAAACAAACACAACTAACATTATTCTATATTGATGCAAGAAATTCTGGAAACTGTTCTAGCAAGAAATCTTCGGATTCCTAAGTAGCTTCTTCTTTGAAATGTTGATTCCATTGTATCTTGTAGAACTTGATTGTTCTCCTTCGTGTGACACGGTCTTTCTGATCCAGAACTCAGATAGGATATTCAGAATAGGTCAAATCAGGTTCAAGTTCAACTCCTTCAACCTCAACATTCTGATCAGGCACTCAAAGACATTTCTTTAATTGGGAAACATGGAACACATCATGTACAACTGAGAGATGTTCTGGTAACTTCAAGCGATATGCCACTTTTCCACACCTCTCCAAAATTTGAAATGGTCCAATATAACGAGGTGCCAACTTGCCTTTAACACTGAAATGGGTAACTCCCTTCATTGGTGACACCTTCAGATATACAAAATCTCCCTTGTTAAACACCAATGGTCTATGTCATTTATCCGCATAACTCTTTTTTCGGGATTGAGCTATCTTCAAATTACTTTGTATCTGCTTAACCTTCTCTTCTGTTTCTTTCACAAGGTCAACTCCAAAGAACCATCTTTCCCTAGGTTCAGACTAATTTAGTGATGTTCTGCATCTATGACCATAGAGTGCTTCAAACGGAGCCATCTTAATGCTCTCTTGATAACTATTGTTGTATGAGAACTCAGCCAAAGGTAAACATTCATCCCACTTATTGGAATAGTTAAGGACACAACACCTTAATAAATCTTCAAGTACTTGATTTACCCTTTTAGTCTGACCATTAGTCTGTGGATGATAAGCGGTACTATATAGAAGTTTAGTACCCAACGAAGCATGCAATTGTTTCCAAAAGTTGGAGACAAACTGTGTACCTCTATCTGACACAATGGTCTTTGGTACACCATGTAAGCTCACGATTCTCGCTAAATACATCTTGGCATATTGGATAGTAGGATATATACTCTTGACTAGAAGAAAATGTGCTGACTTAGTTAGTCGATCTACAATAACCCATATTGAGTCAAAACCTTTAGATGTCTTGGGTAGACCCACGATAAAGACCATACTAATATCCTCCCACTTCCAAGCTAGAATAGGAAATGGCTGTAACTCTCCAGTAGACCTCAAATGTATAGCTTTTACTTTTTGACAAGTATCACACTTGGCTATATATCGAGCAATCTCTATCTTCATTTTGGTCCACCAAAATCTTTGTTTTAAGTCATGGTACATCTTATTACTTCCCGAATGAATAGAGAACCTGGTGGCATGTGCCTCTTCAAGAATCAACTGTCGCAACTCAGAAACCTTGGGTACCACTAGTCGATTCTTGAACCATAACACACCTGCATCATCTATTCTAAAGCATGCTGCTTTTCCCTTCCTCACTCTTTCTTTAATATGGGCTATACCCTTGTTTTCTTTCTAAGCGGCAATAATTTGGTCTCGAATAGTTGGTTCAATAGTTATATTGGTCAAACTACCTTATTGAATTATCTCTATATTCAACTTTTCCATCTCATGACATAAAGTTGGATCCATTGTCTTCACGGTCATGCAATTGCAATGACTCTTACGACTGAGTGCATATGCAACCACGTTTGCCTTACCAGGATGGTAATGCACCTCCAAGTCATAATCTTTAATCAATTCCAACCATCTTCTTTGCTGCATGTTCAATTCTGATTGAGTAAAGATATATTTTAAACTCTTGTGATCTGTATAAATATGGCAAGTATTACCAAGCAGGTAATGCTGCCAAATCTTCAAAGCATGGACAACTGCTGCTAACTCCAGATCATGAGTTGGATAATGTTCTTCATGTCGCTTAAGTTGTCTAGAAGCATAGGCAATGACTTGGCCTTCTTGCATCAGTACACACCCAATACCAATACCTGAAGCATCACAATAAATGTCAAACGGCTTCTCAATATCTGGCTATGCTAACACTAGTGCAGTGGTTAACAATCTCTTCAAAGTCTAGAAAGCTTCTTCACATTCAAGTGACCAGACAAACTTGGCTTGGTTCTTCAACAATCCTGTGATGGACTTGGATATTCTAGAGAAATCTAGAATAAAATGACGGTAATAACCCGCCATTCCCAAAAAACTTCGAACCTAATGAACAGTGGTTGGTGGTTCCCAATCTAGTATATTCTTAACTTTGCTTGGATCTACTGCAACTCCTTCAGATAACAAGACATGTCCTAAAAATTGTACTTCCTTTAGCCAAAAGTCACACTTACTGAACTTGGCATATAACTAATGTTCTTTTAGGTGGGTCAGAACAACTCTGAGATGTTTCACATGTTCTTTCTTGTTCTTGGAATATACTAAGATGTCATTAATAAAGACTACTACAAACTTGTCTAGCTCAGGCATGAACACTGAATTCATCAGATACATAAAGTGAGCTGGGGCATTCGTTAAACCAAAAGACATTACCAGGTACTCATATCTTCAGGAAAAACATCTGGAAATTCACAAACTACAGGGATATCTCTAATCTCCTTAACGAAAGTTGCATAAACTTTTTCCACTGATCTCTTTAAGAGCGGAAGTTGGATAAGAAGCTGAGAATTACTAGCTGGCAAACTCAACCTTATTGCCCTATTTAAAGTATCTACAACAACTTTATGCTGATACATCCAATTCATTCCCAAGATCACATCTATATCCTAATCTTTTAGAATAATCATGGTGGTGGGAAAAATGTGCCCACCTAGGTTTATGGGTACCTGGTACACCATTTCCTTAGTACACAGACATCCCCTGGGCAACTATATATAAAAATTCTCCTTTGTTTCCCCAATTGGAATTTCATGCTTTATGACAAAGGTTCTATTGATGAATGTATGAGATGCACCAGAATCAAAAAGCATAACTGCAGGATGATCGGTGATAGGAAACATACCTAGCATTATGGGTTCCCCTTCTGGAATCTCCCCAGCTTGAATATAGAAAACTCACCCCATCTTCTTTTCATTTTTGCCCTTCTGAGCATTTTGGTTCTTGTTCTTGTCCTGAGCTTGACCCTGTTGTTGATTTCCAGGAGCCTTCTAAAAATTTGGATTATACTGCTTAGGATACAGACATTCCCTCAAGAAATGACCTGACCTCCCACAATTGAAACATGGGTAATTATGGCCTTGGGGTGTTGGAGCATGAACACCAGGTACATTTGACTGTTGTGAGTTTGGATAAGTCACAGCAGGACGAACATTTGGTTGTTGACTGGCTTGGAACTATGGCGGACGATAAGGAGGACGATAGTGATTCACTGGATGATAGATTATCTTCTGTCTCTTTTGATTGCCACTGAAAGACCCAGATGGCACACTCTTCTTCTTCTTTATTTCCTTATGTTGCTGGTATTTCTCCTCTGAAGCAATAGCAATATTAACTGTAACAGAACCGACCAAATAATAAGAACGTAAGTACAAAAACAATCACCGAAGCGATCAAATTCCTGTACTTAAGCTCCCATAATCTCGGTAGTCTAGAAATCACGAAGGATTTCAACCAACTCTCGACATACAAACCAAGATCATAGTGATTCAACACACACACATCATCCGTTACAACATTTCATAATAAGCATTTGGATACATCCATTAGAGTTTAAATAGAATATTACAAACCAAGTTTGAGTGTGCGGAAGCAACATAGTTTAGTACAAAACATCATAGTTTTCAATTACATTGCCAAGTCTGAGTCATGTCCCACAAAAGCATTATTAGGTACGAGAACTAGTAGAGACCGTGCCCAACGGTCTAGTCTTCATCCCCAGCTGGGAGAAGGCAGTACTTGCAGCAACCAAAGTAGAACTGGTCATCTGCAACAGGTGGGAGATAAACCCTGAGTACGAGAAGGTACTCAGCTAGACTTACCCGTCAAAACTAGAAATAAAAGACACCAAGGATCATGCAAGGCTTTTCAGGTAGGCTAGCTTGACACAGTTGCATAAAAGAGCTTATGATTATAGTAACCAATTTAAACTTAGCATCAAGCTTATCATCATTTACCTGTCCACTAGATTAGCACCTGTACTAGAGCACTCACTTATTAGGAGCAAACAATATTAACCATAGCAGGTATAATAAGGCTGTCATCATCATATCATCATTTCTGAACCATTATGTTATTTAGTGTATCTACATTGGAGATAAGCCCGTCAAGTTCTCACTAACCGAGAGAGACGGCGACTCGAATCGAATTACAACTCAGCTGAGGGGGTATTCCTAACTCTCACCCTGGCATACTTAGCAAGGGTAGCTGTGGGTTACCTTTGGTACAACTCAGAAGCCAAATTCGCGGGTTCGATCAGCGCCAGCGCTCTCAAGGATTACCCTTCTGCTAGGACGATCAGGACTTTTAAATCACCTGCCCTTGGACTCACGCCTACGGCTCCCTTCCGAGGCGTACTTTATACTTATCGACTCCTAGCCTGAGTTGAGCTACTCAGCTTCGCGGTCGGTCATCGAACACGGCCAACTAAGAGAGAGGCATGCGTTCAACATGAATAGGAAAGGCTCCAAGAATCAGTCCTTAAGCGACATAGATGGAGTCACTGCAAATCGGCAAGCCTCCGTTCAGTCTTCATTTCAAATTAAGACTGGTTCTTTTCCACGATAGCAAATATAGCCAACCGTGCCACATGTATCTTCCTATATCTCGCAGGTGATAGGAAATCACCTGACTTCTACCATGTTTAAGTAGGGCTAAGCACTACATGAGCCTAAGCTACATAGGATTCAGGGTAACAATATCTGGACAAGGATTGGGTAACCAATGCAGCAAGTGTTTGCATCCAACACCTAAACTTAATGCAACAATATATGTAATAATAATATTGTACCTGCATTTCGAAAATTAGGAGGCTTAATATGCTCTGGGGCTTGCCTTTCACAAAGTTGCAAGGATGGTGATCCAGGCACTCAACGGCGACCTCGTCTGGCACTTCTCCTGAAGGCTGCTCCTCCTGAATCTCCGGTGTCGGCTACTGTTGCTCGCTCGGTTCCTCGAATTCCAGTAGTGTTACTCCCTCCGGTACACCTATTGCATGCCGATGCATAAGATAAATATCATGGATGCATAAGGAATGACATGATGCTCATGATGAATGAATCATAGTAAGTGTTTACGAAAGCACCACTAGACACTCGTTTACCGAGTAAAATAGCTCTATTCAAATCACTTTAAGCATGTATCTAACTTAACTTAAAGAACAAGATCAACTTACCTAACTTGCATAACCTAAGATAAAGATGCTCATCTTTAGTTAAAGGCCTAACACCTAGGAACATTACCACAAACTTAGAAATAGTAAAGGTATACATAATTTAACATTTAAAGTTTCATATGCATACAAGTAGTCCCTTAATTCAATCACAACCAGAGTTCTACAATTCCAAATGACTTGTATGAGGACATTCTGGAAAGCTTATGAAATTCTCTACAAATCAATGGTAAACAGCAAAGCATGATTCTTACGTTAACCAAATCAATTTCTAGTAAACCTAGAATCTATCCAGAAATGACAGGGTTACTAGCTTAATCATTTAATGATGATGCAAAAGCATAATTTGACCAAGCCAAGTTAACCAACTTGTTGCACGTACCAGAGAAACACTAGAAAGTATAGTGCCCACTTCTAAATAAATTATTTAATATCCTTTTCAAATTTATTTAGTTAATTAAGTGATTAAAGCAATATATAGGAAAACTATTCATAAAAATCTACAAAAATTACAGTAGCTATCTCATGCTACACATAGACTACCATAAAAATTTCAAAGCCATTGAGTAAGCAAAACTTGTTGTATCCAAAATAACAAGTGGCATGCCTATTTTTAGCATAATTAGGAAACCCTAATGAAAAGTGTCAAGCAACAGATTTCACATTTTTCCTAGCATTATTCTACAATAAGAATCTTACTCACCAAATTTTACCTATACTGGATCTATAGAAAAATTATGAAAATTCACACAAGATCCATCCATTGATAAAAAGAAATTCTATAACTCAAAAACTATACATGCACTAGCTCTGAAATTTTAACCAGAGATTCTACTAAGCAATAATAGATTACCCACAAAATTTCATCATTTTTGGACCACAGAAACTCAAGATAAAATTCAAACAAGTTTGCATGTATCCAAAAACACATTTCAAAGTCCTATTTAATTCATCCAGAATTTCTAAAACATGTGCTCATATAATATTTTTATTAAATACTAGACATTACTAGGAACTCAACAAAATTAGAACCACATCATTTGGATCTATATACTAGGAAATACATATTTTTGAATATCAATACAAATCTGTGAAATAATAAAGCAAAACAAAATAAGAAAACAAAACTCAGCCACTGTTGGGCCGCCCCGAAGGAACGGCGGCCCATGACGCGTGCGCAAGCGGCCCAGCCACTCGGCGTGGCCTAGGCTGGCTGCCTCCTCAGCAGCGGTGACTGACAAAGGGACCCGCACGTCAGTGAGAGAAACAGGGGAGGAGGAACAGCCGGTGGCGTAGTTCATCGCCGGTGGCTTCTCCGACGAAGGCAATGGTGCCAACGTGTTCACCTCACCCAAGTGGACCTAGAGGAACCATCTATTGCAGCTAATGACGTAGCTAGAGGGGGTGGTGACTAGCACGGCGGCGTGTGGCCACGACAGGGCTGGCTCCGGCGAGCTGATGGCGTCACAGCCCCTAACGGTGACCCTACGAGCTTCCTCAGTGCTCCTTAGACCTAGCGTGAGGCAGAGGAGGGGATGGGAGGGTCATGGTGGCGGTTGTCCGCATGGAGCAACAATGCCGGCGAGGTCAGCCATGGCGGCAGTGGAAGAACAGCAACGATTCACCCTTACCAAGGCTCGATTAGACCGATGGTGAGGTGGAGAAGGTAGAGAAGACTACGGCTAGGCTACAGGCGGACTGGGCAACACATTTTCATGGTGGCGAGTGCACACGATGATGGCGATGCATGGTCGGCAATGGCAGAGCTTGCTGCGGACACGGCGCTGCGTGCGGAGATGGCGAGAGAGGAAATGGAGCGGCGAGCATGTTCGGGCAGGCGCTGGCCCTCTTCTGGAGCACGGACGCGCGACATGGAGCCTTCGGCAGAGCTTGTGTGCCACGCGGCTAGACACTCCTACACCGGTTGGCCATGATGGTCACTGACCATTTTTTGAAAACGGTGATTCAGTGTTTGATGACCATGACTGACAACGCTATTTCATCGTGTCAACATAGCTCAACCAATGATCCTTTGCAAAAACGGTGTTCATGAAAAATGTAGATGTACCATCCATCTACAATTTCTTTTCAAGGACCATGATCTAATTCGCCCTGGATACGTAGTTACATCAAGCCAAAGATGGCTCAATCACACTGAAATTACAGCCATGACTTAGAATATTTTCTAAGTGTGAAATCATCATGTACTCTGACTTGTGGGCTAGGTTTGACCATGTTCCACACATTTTCATGAGTTGGCCATAAAACAACTTTTCTTCCTTGATAAATTATCTACAACTTTGGTAAAGAGTGCACAGCCATGTAAGGTTTCTAAATTGGTCTTTTGAATCAGTCAAACAGTGACACTCCAAGGGTCAATTCTAGTCAAATCTTCACTTGAGGGCATTTTGGTAATTTTGATCTACATGAACAATGTCCCAACAAGTAACCTAAGTGTAGTTAAGGTGTAATAGACCATGATCAACCACTTTACAAAATTGTTATACCACTTCTAAAGATCACATGTGATAAAGCAATTAAAACAAGCAATTCATTCATATGTTTCAATTCCATGTTTCACATGTTTCATGACCTTGTGGTTATTTTATACTTGTCATATTACTACCATGTTGCCATGTTTCAAGGTATGAGAAACTCAGGTTGCATTCACATGTTACACCATTACTATTCACAACACTCAAGTATGAAACATACACAATTGGAAAATGTTGCATATGCATGTTTCAGTAACAAAGGCATGATGAGATAGATGATGCACATGTTTATGAAATGAAATGCAATTAATGGAAGCCAAACACCTAGGGTGTTATAGCCCTCCCCCCTTAGAAAAATCTCATCCTGAGATTTGGAAAGCGTACCAATCAGTATAGAAAGCCGGATAGTTTTCCTTTAAATAATCTTCCCGCTCCCAAGTTGTATCCCGTTCGCTATGATTACTCCAAACTACCTTGTATAATTTAACTACTCATGTATGAGTCACTCTTTCTTGAGTATCCAGAACTTGCACGGGCTTTTCCTCATAAGAAAGATCAGATTTCAAGTTGACTTTTCTTATCGCTATTCTTTCCTCGAGAATACGAAGACACTTCTTCAGCTGGGACACATGGAATACCGAGAATATAGCTCCCATCTCACGTGGTAGATCAAGCTTATATGCTACTCTTCCACTTTTCTCGATAATGCGGTAAGGTCCAACATATCAAGGCTCAAGCTTCCTTTTAATTCCAAAACGCTTGACTCCTTTCATAGGGGATACCTTCAGATAAACATGATCACCTACTTCAAACTCAATAGGTTTTCTTCTCTTATCAGCATAGCTCTTTTGTCTAGCCTGTGCGGCAGTCATATTCTTTTGTATAGTTTGGACTTGCTCTTCGGCTTCTTTTACAAAGTCAATACCATAGAATCTTCTTTCCTCGGGTTCCACCTAGTTCAAAGGAGTTCTACACTTGCGGCCATAAAGAGCTTCAAAAGGAGCCATTTTGATACTCTCTTGATAACTGTTGTTATAAGAGAATTCAACGAGAGGTAACCAGTCCTCCCAAGAGCCTTTGCAAGAGATAAGACAAGCTCTAAGCATGTCTTCAAGAATTTGATTAACACGCTCAGTCTGTCCTGATGTTTACGGATGATAGGCAGAACTATAGATTAAATGAGTGCAAAGATTCTGATGTAAGCACTCTCAAAAGCAAGCCGTGAATTGTGGTCCTCTATCAGAAACAATGGATTTGGGGACACCATGGAGACGTACCACTTGTTGAAAATAAATCTTAGCATAATTGTGCAGGTGATAGGTAGACTTGACCAGAATAAAGTGAGCAGATTTAGTTAGACGATCTATGATAACCCAGATGGAATCACAACCCTTTTTGGTAGTGGGTAATCCAACAATAAAATCCATGCTAATTTCTTCCCACTTCCAGCCAGGAATAGAGAGTGGCTGCAATAATCCGGGCCTTATGTGAATAGCCTTAACTCTACAACAGTTATCACACCTTGCCATGTAAGCTACGATTTCTTTCTTCATCTTGGTCCACCAATAATACAGCTTGAGATCTTGATACATTTTACTGCTACTAGGATGGATGGACAATTTAGAAGAATGGGCTTCAGCCATAATTTGATTTCTAAGTTCTTTGTCTTTGGGTACCACAAGCCTATCATTAAACCAGAGAATTCCCTTGTCATCGACCCTAAAGTGCTTGGTTTCTTTCTCTTTCATCTTTTGCTTGATGTGAAACACACCCACATCAGTCTTTTAGAGTTCGATAATTCGACTTCTAAGAGAGCAATCCATAGTGATGTTGTGGAGCACTACAGGATGAAGGAGGTGTGCTAGATGAAAGTCTTCACTAACCAAGGAATTGCAATGGGCCTTTCTGCTTAAGGCATCAGCAACCACATTTGCCTTACCAGGATGGTAGTGCACTTGAAGGTTGTAGTCTTTGATCAATTCTAACCATTGCCGTTGACGCATGTTCAACTCGGGTTGAGTAAAGATGTACTTGAGGCTTTTATGGTCAGTATAGATGTTGCACACATTACCCAACAAGTAATGTCTCCAAATTTTTAGGGCATGAACAACTGCAGCTAGTTCTAAGTCATGGGTCGGATAATTGACTTCATGCTTTCGAAGCTGGCGTGAAGCATAAGCAATTACTCAGCCCTCCTACATAAGAACACACCCCAAACCGGTGCCACATGCGTCACAGTAGACATCAAAAGGCTTCTCAATGTCAGGTTGTGCCAATATAGGAGCAGAGGTTAGTAAGGTCCGCAAAGTGTGGAAAGCCTCTTCACACTTCAGAGTCCACACAAACTTCTCATCCTTTTGAAGTAGTCGAGTCATGGGCTTGGCGATTTTTGAGAAATCCAGGATAAAGCAACGATAGTAGCCAGCCAAACCCAAGAAACTTTGGACTTCAGTGACCATAGTAGGTGCCTTCCACTCAAGGACTTCTTGCACCTTAGTAGGGTCAACCGAAATTCCATCACCAGATAACACATGACCTAGAAAAGGTATCTTGTTCAACCAGAATTCGCACTTGCTGAACTTAGCATAAAGCTAGTTGTCATGCAACTGAGTTAAAACAATTCTCAGATGTTTAGCATGCTCTTCTACATTCTGAGAATATACTAGGATATCATCAATGAACACGATGACAAATTTGTCCAATTCCAGCATGAATACAGAATTCATCAGGTACATAAAGTGTGCCGGAGCATTTGTCAACCCAAAGGACATGATGAGGTATTTGAACAAGCCATAACGAGTAGAGAAAGCTGTCTTTGGTATATCTTCAGGACGAATTTTGATCTGATGGTAGCCAGACCTCAAATTGATCTTGGAGAATACCTTAGCTTTGGAGAGCTGATCGAACAGAATATCGATGCGAGGAAGAGGGTATTTGTTCTTGATAGTAACAGCATTTAGGGGCGATAATCCATGCACATGCACAAAGACTCGTCCTTCTTCTTCACAAATATAGCTGGACAACCCCAAGGAGAAGAACTAGGCTGAATCAAACCTTTCTTCAATAGCTCATTCAACTGACTCTTCAGCTCAGCCAACTCATTAGGTGGCATTCTATATGGCCTTTGAGAAATAGGAGCCGTACCCGGAATGAGTTCTATCTTGAATTCTACATCATGGTCCGGAGGTAATCTAGGCAAGTCATTAGGGAAGACATCTAGAAACTCATAGACAACCGGTAGATCCTCAATGGCTTTGGCTAGGGTAGCATTGGCCGTATTGTGGATAGAGATATCACGAGGTAACTGCACTAGAAAACCCTTCTTATCCACAGGATCCCTCAACATTACCATATGGGTTGAGGTATCGATTAACACTCCATTCCCGCTCATCCACTTCATTCCTAGGATTATATCAATTCCTACCCCCGGTAGAACTACAAGATCCATACGGAACTCTCGATCCCCAATCTCAATCTTTACATCTTTAACTACTTGGTTAGTCAGGATATTATTTCCAGCAGCACTAATACAATAACCACCCTTGACAATTGTAATCACATTCATCTTATGCATAGACGCAAAAGTAAAACTCATAAAGGAATGCAAAGCACCTGAATCAAAGAGCACAACTATAGGGTGATCATTAATAAGGAACTTACCAGCGGTGACCACTTCACCGCAGGAATTTCCTCCACTGTAGTGTAGTGAACACGCCCCTGATGGATGTTTCCTTGAGCATTCTTGGGAGGATAGGGACACTTATTGGCTCAGTGACCAGGCTGGTTATAGTTCTAGCATGGCCTGTTAGCTGGTGGGGCATTGGAGCTGCCCTGCCCAGAGGTATTCTTTGGCAAGGAAATTGTGTACCCCTTGCGGAAACTAGTTTTAGCTTGATTCTTTTTCTGAGGTGGGCGGTACCGGACATTAGCATTGGGTGGACAGTACTGGGTCTTGGATACCATTGGAGCCTTAGACTGAGAAGCACCAGCCTCAAAGTTTCTTTTACGGTTCTTGGAAGAAGCATAAATCTTGTCATTATTCTCCTGGGTTAGGGTGTCACTGATAAACTCATTGAAGGTGACACACTTGCAGTTGCCCATAGACTTCATCAGTTTAGGGGAAAGTCCCCTCTTGAAGCTAGCTATTCTCTTGGCATCAGTATCGATGAACTCAGGAGCATACCTCGCTAGGTTGTTGAATGCCTGGAGGTATTCATTAAGACTCTTGTTGCCTTGGGTTAGCTTCATAAACTCGGTATGCTTAATGGCCATGAGACCAGGAGGGATAAAGTGTCCCCTGAAGGCTGCCTAGAACTGGTTCCAAATGATCTCAATGTTAGCAGGGAAGGTGGTCCTGTGATGGGTCCACCAGATGCCTGCAGGGCCTTGGAGCTGGTGTCCTACATACGAAGCCTTCATTCCTTCAGTCAAATCGAGCAATCCAAACCTTTGCTCTATCGTGCTCAACCATTCATCAGCTTGTAATGGTTCTTCTGCCTCATGAAAAATAGGAGGCTTTATGTCCATGAAATCCTTAAAGCTGCTGTACTGGTTCGGCTTGGGCCCCTGGCGGACATGCCGATCCTCATGGTTAGCCATCTGGCGCATAGCCTCAGCTAGCATGCACTGACTTTCCATGACCGTCTGCATTAGCTCAGCTGGTGTGGGCGGTGGAGGAGGTGGTTGTTCCTCATCTCCCATGCTACGACCACGACGAAGGTTATAAGCCATCTGCAAAAGGTATAGCCAATGAGCACTGATGATGTGGAAACTTTTGTAGATGAATTGTATAATTATGCCAAACTGGTTCCATCGGAGAGAATGCATTTATATAATCAACAGAGGCACAATCATTCATCACAATCACACAACTCATCAAGTGCATCAATTGACACATAAATGAGATGAACTTAACCAACAATCGAGATCCATAGACCACAAAGACAAATTTCATCAAAAGCTCACATACGTGGAGCATAATACATCCAATAGGTTACGTCCTAGCCATAGTGGTTCCAAACTTACGTCAAGGGTAACATAGGGTTCGATATTACATCCCAATGATTAACTTGATACAAAGCTACTCGTTCATGCATGAGGATCAACAAAAGACTAGCTCTAGCGCATTAGCTAAGTAGTAAGCTAAACTACGCATCATCCTCAGAGTCAATGTCGAAGATCTCTCCTCCATCTTCATCACTAGTAGGCTCTAACTCCTCATCTTCCTCCTCATCAGGTGGGATGTCCTCAGGTCCATTGACCTCCATGTCATCATCACCTTCAGCCATGATGACACCAGAACCCATCTCAACCTCATCATCAGGTGGCAGGAGAGGGTGAAGTTGATTGTGTAACAGGTGAACCTCCTCATGGAGATGGTCATTGTACTCTTCAGCAACTGCCACTTGCTGCTCTAACTCCACCTGTCGCGCTCTCAACACATTCTCTTCGTGCCAGGCTTCATTCCGTTGGTTCATCACATGAATCAACATACGTTCACAGTTGTAGTGAGCAACTGTCAACCTCTAAACCTCAAGGGTCTCTTGGTCCCATTCCTGTGTTACTTGCTCCAAACGGTGCTGAGCCGCATTCCTCTCAGCAGTCACCCAAGCCAGCTCTGTCCTCAGCCTTTCCACCTCAGTAGGCTTAGGACGAGGCTCACGAGGAGCTAAACGGTGACAAGGCGCCCTGCCTCTAGCAAACTTGCGAGCAGTGAGTTTTGTGTGCACTATCTGTAGCAAAAAGTTGCAACGTAAGGGAAGAATCATTTAAGGGATACGAAATTTAATTAGTCGGGACAATCAAATTTTAAGGGAGGGAATAATGCAAGAAATGCCATGTATGCTTGAACATGATGCATGCACAATCCGTACGTCCTCACAAACCTAGAAAAATTTAAAGGCTAGCGAAATATACGGTGGCATACATACGTTCTCTCATATACGGTAGCTAGTCGATCTACAATGATACGTTGTTAGTGTACCTGCAGAAAATCTCATTTCAGCCCAATAATTTCCCAAAAAGCATAAAAAGCAAGCAGTACTAAATACTTTCATACATGCATCCCCTGATGCATATACTCTAGTATCACAGCTACCCGTCAGAGATATCCACTTTTAAGTACTCTCATAGATACATGATTGAGCATGTAAGTATGCGAGCAACCACAACTACTCTCCCCTAGACCGATGGTTGGACGGTCATGCTCTCACAACTCCCACTTACTAGAGCGTAGAGGTATTTTGAACCATACATTACCACCCAAGCGGATAGCATCCATACAATAGCATGCCGTATGGACGACAAAATAGAACAAGCAGGAACCCCCAAGTTAGTACTTTAATAAGCCACCTAAGAGTCCTTATTTGGGCATAAGGGATATGAGCACTGGCAATACTTAGTGTTTAATTTAGGATTTTCACAAATACTTTTGTTTTAAATACACAAATGACATGTTTAGTGTCGAATCTTGCTCTGATGCCAGCTCTGACAGAACCGACCAAATCATAAGAACGTAAGTACAAAAACAATCACCGAAGCGATCAAATTCCTGTACTTAAGCTCCCATCATCCCGGTAGTCTGGAAATCACGAAGGATTTCAACCAACTCTCGACATACAAAGCAAGATCATAGTGATTCAACACACACACATCATCCGTTACAACATTTCATAATAAGCATTCGGATACATCCATCAGAGTTTAAATAGAATATTACAAACCAAGT
The DNA here is from genome assembly GCF_019320115.1 of Miscanthus floridulus. Lineage (NCBI taxonomy): Eukaryota > Viridiplantae > Streptophyta > Magnoliopsida > Poales > Poaceae > Miscanthus > Miscanthus floridulus. The sequence goes on from NC_089596.1 coordinate 108,555,350, forward strand.
TTGAGTGTGCGGAAGCAACATAGTTTAGTACAAAACATCATAGTTTTCAATTACATTGCCAAGTCTGAGTCATGTCCCACAAAAGCATTATCAGGTACGAGAACTAGTAGAGACTGCGCCCAACAGTCTAGTCTTCATCCCCAGCTGGGAGAAGGCAGTACTTGTAGCAACCAAAGTAGAACTGGTCATCTGCAACAGGTGGGAGATAAAACCTAAGTACGAGAAGGTACTTAGCTAGATTTACCTGTCAAAACCAGAAATAAAAGACACCAAGGATCATGCAAGGCTTTTTAGGTGGGCTAGCTTGACACAGTTGCATAAAAAGAGCTTATGATTATAGTAACCAATTTAAACTTAGCATCAAGCTTATCATCATTTACCTGTCCACTAGATTAGCACCTGTACTAGAGCACTCACTTATTAGGAGCAAACAATATTAACCATAGCAGGTATAATAAGGATGTCATCATCATATCATCATTTCTGAACCATTATGTTATTTAGTGTATCTACATTGGAGATAAGCCATCAAGTTCTCACTAATCAGGAGAGGCGGCGACTCGAATCGAATTACAACTCAGCTGAGGGGGTATTCCTAACTCTCACCCTGGCATACTTAGCAAGGGTAGCCGTGGGTTACCTTTCGTACAACTCAGGAACCAAATTTGTGGGTTCGATCAGCGCCAGCGCTCTCAAGGATTACCCTTCTGCTAGGACGATCAGGACTTTTAAATCACCTGCCCTTGGACTCATGCCTACGGCTCCCTTCTGAGGCGTACTTTATACTTATCGACTCCCGACCTGAGTTGAGCTACTTGACTTCGTGGTCGGTTATCGGACATGGCCAACTAAGAGAGAGGCATGCGTTCAACATGAATAGGAAAGGCTCCAAGAATCAGTCCTTAAGCGACACAGACAGAGTCACTACAAACCGGCAAGCCTCCGTCCGGTCTTCATTTCAAATTAAGACTAGTTCTTTTCCACGATAGCAAATATAGCCAACCATGCCACATGTATCTTCCTATATCTCGCAGGTGACAGAAAATCACCTGACTTCTACCGTGTTTAAGCAGGGCTAAGCACTACACGAGCCTGAGCTACATAGGATTCAGGGTAACAATATCTAGACAAGGATTGGGTAACCAATGCAGCAAGTGTTTGCATCCAACACCTAAACTTAATGCAACAATATATGTAATAATAATACTATAACTGCATTTCAGAAATTAGGAGGCTTAATATGCTCTGGGGCTTGCCTTTCACAAAGTTGCAAGGACGGTGATCCGGGCACTCAATGGTGACCTCGTCTGGCACTTCTCCTGAAGGCTGCTCCTCCTGAATCTCTGGTGTCGGCTGCTGCTGCTCGCTCGGTTCCTCGAATTCCAGTAGTGTTACTTCCTCCGGTACACCTATTGCATGCCGATGCATGAGATAAATATCATGGATGCATAAGGAATGACATGATGCTCATGATGAATGAATCACAGTAAGTGTTTATGAAAGCATCACTGGACACTCGTTTATCGAGTAAAATAGCTCTATTCAAATCACTTTAAGCATGTATCTATCTTAACTTAAAGAACAATATCAACTTACCTAACTTGCATAACCTAAGATAAAGATGCTCATCTTCAGTTAAAGGCCTAACACCTAGGAACATTACCACAAACTTAGAAATAGTAAAGGTATACATAATTTAACATTTAAAGTTTCATATGCATACAAGTAGTCCCTTAATTCAATCACAACCAGAGTTCTATAATTCCAAATGACTTGTATGAGGACATTCTGGAAAGCTTATGAAATTCTCTACAAATCAATGGTAAATAGCAAAGCATGACTCTCATGTTAACCAAATCAATTTCCAGTAAACCTAGAATCTATCCAGAAATGACAGGGTTACTAGCTTAATCATTTAATGATGATGCAAAAGCATAATTTGACCAAGCCAAGTTAACCAACTTGTTGCACATACCAGAGAAACACTAGAAAGTATAGTGCCCACTTCTAAATAAATTATTTAATATCCTTTTTAAATTTATTGAGTTAATTAAGTGATTAAAGCAATATATAGCAAAACTGTTCATAAAAATCTACAAAAATTACAGTAGCTATCTCATGCTACACATAGACTACCATAAAAATTTCAAAGCCATTGAGCAAGCAGAACTTGCTGTATCCAAAATAACAGGTGGCATGCCTATTTTTAGCATAATTAGGAAACCCTAATGAAAAGTGTCAAGCAACAGATTTCACATTTTTCCTAGCATTATTCTAGCATAAGAACCTTACTCACCAAATTTTACCTATACCGAATCTATAGAAAAATTATGAAAATTCACACAAGATCCATCCATTGATAAAAAGAAATTCTATAACTCAAAAACTATACATGCACTAGCTCTGAAATTTTAACCAGAGATTCTACTAAGCAATAATAGATTACCCACAAAATTTCATCATTTTTGGACCACAGAAACTCAAGATAAAATTCAAACAAGTTTGCATGTATCCAAAAACACATTTCAAAGTCCTATTTAATTCATCTAGAATTTCTAAAACATGTGCTCATATAATTCTTTTATTAAATACTAGACATTACTAGGAACTCAACAAAATTAGAACCACATCATTTGGATCTATATACTAGGAAATACATATTTTTGAATATCAATACAAATCTGTGAAATAATAAAGCAAAACAAAATAAGAAAACAAAACTCAGCCACTGTTGGGCCGGCCCGAAGGAACGGCGGCCCATGATGCATGCGCAAGCGGCCCAGCCACTCGGCGCGGCCCAGGCTGGCTGCCTCCTCAGCAGCGGCGACTGACAAAGGGACCCACGCGTCAGTGAGAGAAACAGGGGAGGAGGAACGGCCGGTGGCGTAGTTCGTCGCCGGTGGCTTCTCCGGCGAAGGCAACGGTGCCAACGTGTTTGCCTCACCCAAGCAGACCTAGAGGAACCATCTATTGCAGCTAATGACATAGCTAGAGGGGGTGGTGACTAGCACGGCGATGCGCGGCCACGACAGGGCCGGCTCCGGTGAGCTGACGGCGTCACAGCCCCTAACGGTGACCCTATGAGCTTCCTCAGTGCTCCTTAGACCTAGCACGAGGCAGAGGAGGGGATGGGACAGTCATGGTGGTGGTTGTCCATGTGGATCAACAATGCCAGCGAGGTCAGCCGTGGCGGCGGTGGAAGAACAGCGACGATTCGCCCTTACAGAGGCTCGATTGGACCGATGGTGAGGTGGAGAAGGTAGAGAAGACTACGGCGAGGCTACAGGCAGACTAGGCAACATGTTTTCATGGTGGCGAGCGCGCACGACGACGGCAACACATGGTCGGCAATGGCGGAGCATGCTGCGGACATGGCGCTATGCGCGGAGAAGGCGAGAGAGGAAATGGAGCGGCGAGCGTGTTCGGGCAGGCGCTGGCCCTCTTCTGGAGCACGGACGCGCGACGTGGAGCCTTCGGCTGAGCCTGCATGCCATGCGACGAGATGCTCCTGCACCGGTCGGCCATGATGGTCACTGACCATTTTTTGAAAACGGCAATTCAGTGTTTGATGACCATGATTGACAACGCTATTTCATCGTGTCAACACGGCTCAACCAATGATCCTTTGCAAAAACGGTGTTCATGAAAAATGTAGATGTACCATCCATCTACAATTTCTTTTCAAGGACCATGATCTAATTCGCCCTGGATACGCAGTTACATCAAGCCAAAGATGGCTCAATCACACTGAAATTACAGCCATGACTTAGAATATTTTCTAAGTGTGAAATCATCATGTACTCTAACTTGTGGGCCAGGTTTGACCATGTTCCACACATTTTCATGAGTTGGCCATAAAATAACTTTTCTTCCTTGATAAATTAGCTACAACTTTGGTAAAGAGTGCACAGCCATGCAAGGTTTCTAAGTTAGTCTTTTGAATCAGTCAAACAGTGACACTCCAAGGGTCAATTCTAGTCAAACCTTCACTTGAGGGCATTTTGGTAATTTTGATCTACATGAACAATGTCCCAACAAGTAACCTAAGTGTAGTTAAGGTGTAATAAACCATGATCAACCACTTTACAAAATTGTTATACCACTTCTAAAGATCACATGTGATAAAGCAATTAAAACAAGCAATTCATTCATATGTTTCAATTCCATGTTTCACATGTTTCATGACCTTGTGGTTATTTTATACTTGTCATATTACTACCATGTTGCCATGTTTCAAGGTATGAGAAACTCAGGTTGCATTCACATGTTACACCATTACTATTCACAACACTCAAGTATGAAACATACATAATTGGAAAATGTTGCATATGCATGTTTCAGTAACAAAGGCATGATGAAATAGATGATGAACATGTTTATGAAATGAAATGCAATTAATGGAAGCCAAACACCTAGGGTGTTACATTAACTGCCTCATGATACGTGACATTGGTGCAGGTAGTCATCATGGTCTGAAGTTTGGTATTAAGGCCACGCATGAACCACTTCTTCTTCTTGGCATCTGTGTTAACATGCTCAGGTGCGTACTGGGAAAGGTGATTGAACTCGCCCACATACTACATGACTATTTGATCACCTTGCTTTAAAGCAAGAAATTCATCAAGCTTCATGGCCATAACTCCCTCTAGAATATAATGGGCATGGAAAGCAGTGCGGAACTTAGCCCAAGTTAACTGAATACCGGCTGGTTGCATAGCCACAAGGTTTGCCCACCAAGCACCTACTACACCTCTAAGCTGTTGGGCAGCAAAAACATGCTTCTGGAACTCAGTGCATGGAATGAGGTCAAATTTCTGCTCCATGGTACGAAACCAATCATCAGCTTCAAGTGGTTCGTCAGCCTTGGTAAATACTAGTGGTCGGGTATCTGTGAAGTTGACATACGTAGCTTCCTACCTTTGATGATTACGACCACGGTTCCCTTGCATCATATTTTGATTGCTTTGAGCTAACTCACGAAGCAACCGAGCATTATCTACTATTACATTGACCAGTGCTGCGATAGCATCAGCCAAATTTGGTGGAACTAGTGGTGGATTAGGAATACCATCCTTGTCTTGCGAAGAACCAAGAATAGTCAAACCCCATGTACGACACATCTGTTCATGACAAACCAAATTTTTACTCACAAGCATTTATTGAACTATTAAAAGAGCTTACTACAAACACATTACATTAGGTTTACTTATTTATACACAAGTCTGCACTTAAGCAAGACTACCTAGCTTAACTAGAACTCACTATATTACAACTCTACTCTTCTCCTCGATCACATCAAACCTCATGATCGGTATCCATTCCAGAAATATTTCCACCTTCATTATCACTTTCGTTGACCATCACTACTTCTTCTGGATCTTCTTCTTCCTCTTCTGGTTCATCATCATCTGCTATGATGACACCTGGGTCCATTGCATCTGCTTGAGGCTCATGATTTGGATTCAGGAGATTATTCAACCTATGGACTTCTTCATGTAGATTGGTATAATATTCTTCTAAGTCTTCTACATAGAACTCTAACTCATGAGCTTGGGCTCTAGCTACATCTTCTCTATGCCAAGCTTCATTTCTTCCTTCCACCATACGAACTAACATACACTCATAGTTCTTATGAGTGGTGGTGCGACACCTCAATTGATCATGTAACTTGCCCACCTGGATGGCATCCAAGGTCCTATCTCTAGTAGCCTATGCTAATTCTGCTAAAAGCCTCTGTATCTTAGCCTAGGGATCAGGCCTAAAGCTGCTACTGCTAGCACCATCACTCCTAGGGGCAAGCTGGTGATGAGGAACTCCTTTGGGTACAATGAACTTATGGGGTGTTACCTTGGTATGAACCATACTGTAGAAAGCAAGATTTCAAAACAGTAAGACGATCAGATAAAAGTCTAAAGAGCAGCAAGGATGGATTACACTACTCAACCCAGACTAAGAGGGAAAGTAAGTAACAAGTGGATTAATTATGATGCATGAATCGTCCATACGAAACTTAAACATCAAAGCTCCTATAGTACATAAACAATAGTTCTTGTTATATAGGGCATAATAAGATTACTACTCCACCATACAAAGCTTTTTTAATCAAATAAGGAATGACGAGAATGAATTAAGATAAGTCAGAAGCAATTTGGACCAAATTAACATGTTAAATTTATTTGTCCCAAATTGTTTTGAAGTTTTGTAAAACAATACTACAAAAACCTTTGTAATGGTCGATCTGATACCATTCTATGGCAGAACCTCCTAAATTATAGGGCCCACATGCACCTGTCACTGTCCAATGACCTCTGACAACTATGCATATGTTCCTGTTAACTTAAGAAGACTGTCGGGTGTCCTCGGAGAACCCTGAATCATCCACAATTTTCCGAGCAGGATCCATTACAGAGTCATTGTAGTATTACAATAGTTTATTCATTAATATACATCAGAGTAAAATAGCGGAAGCCTTACAACAACTTAGTTACAAAATAGTTGTTTCACAAACTAAGTACGATTATTATTACAAACCATAGTAGTGGAGTGGCATTAGTAACATAAACATAACACACAAAGAAAATGCCCTGCCCAAGGGCCACACATTTACTCGGCATCATCGATTTGAACAACCGTCATGCAGCATGGTCCTAGACAGACCTGCCCATGAGGCTCACCTACAACAAGGGTTAACGAACCCTGAGTACAAAAGTACTCAACAAGACTTAATCAAAGTAACAATAGATAAGACTTAGGAATGCAGGCTCAGGGATTCAAGGTAAGGCTTTAGCAATAAATGAAGTTCTTTTGCGTAAAAGCTCTCTAACAATATTCTTTCTTTCAACATATAACCCTCATCAAGATCCTATATGAATCTGCCATGATCCGTATTGAGATCATGAACTTCATATCAAACCCTTTCTCAAATCTTCCTCAAGTTTCATTTATTAACTACGATGATGAACAGTGAGTTGAGTCTCCATAACCGAGGAGCAACGATGATTCAAACCGATTATAACCCAGCTAGGGATTCCCAACCACATGACATACGTAGGTCCCTGACCTACATATACCAACCCACCCAAGAATACAATACTTCACCAATCCAGCCCATTGCCACGTGGGTACACGCTACTCTCGCCATCTCTCCACTCCCAGTGTGTGAGTAGCCATTCTTGTAATAGAATAGCCGAGTTAAGGCTTACCAGAGCATGTGGCCAGTACTACAAAGTCTCACCTCATGCAATTCAACAATGAACGGTTCTTAATCGACACAGGCGGAAAGAACCCGCTCACAAGACATTCATGTCTTGTAGCTCTAATACACCAAGTCCGCCAGTTCTAGATTTATTACTCCACATGCTCATATCTCATGATAACATAAATAACCAATCGTATCCAAGAAACCATTTATATCTCACAGGTGACCGGTAATCACCCGACTTTTATCGTTCTAAGCATGGCTAAGCATAATTAAGCATTCTCAAATTAAAACGGGTAACAAGGTTGATATGGAAAAACAAGGTTGGTAATGCACCAATTACGTTTTCACTCAACTCCTAATCACATAATGCAATATATAAAAGCAAAAGCGATATAAATTTATAAAACACAAGGTAGGTTTAAATGCATTCGGGGCTTGCCTTGATTGTCGGAATAGTTAGGTTCCAGAGATGTTCCACAGATATCAACCCTAACCTCAACAGGTGGATTAACTTCCTCAACAACTTGGTTAACTACCATGTTCTCACTTTCGTTCACTACACATAGTAACAATGCCATGTTTAATATGATGCGTGATATAAAACATGATGCTTGACGATGGATGAAAAAGTTAATAACTTGAATACAACTTTCCTTCGCGGTACAGTTGCAAACCAACAACTGAATAACCCTTTTCATAAACTCAAACACTTACTTTAATTGCCAAGGATCATTATATGCTAATGACCCAAGGTCATCACTCAATCCAAAAATTCAAACAAAACCTAAGTCATTAGGGTTTACTATTTGCTTTTATTAATTAATAACTAATTAAAAATTATGAAATAAATCAACTTTCTCGAAATGAGCTCAAAATTTTTGTGAAGACTCATCACATGATAACTAAGTGGAAAAACAATTTTCATAATTTTTGGATAATTATTTAAGCCTAGAAAAATTATGGAAACCCATTTATTAATTAATTTGAGCAATTTTTATCACATTCAAAATGTACTGAAAAGTAATATTTAATATTTTTCCTAAATAGTTTACATCTCAGAGAGGTCACACAAACATTTTTCATAATATTTGGAGCTCTATTTAATTCTATACAAAATAAACAAAAATTTACACTATTCATTATTTTCTGAAAAAGAAAAATTTCCATTTCTAATTCAAACCGTCACTAACAGTGGGGTCCCACTCGTCAGCACAGTTCTCCCACGCACAGCAGCGATGACCACGCTTTGACCGGTGATTTCTCACCGCCGGTGAGGTTTCCGGCCACGACCAAGGTACCGACGTGATCACCATGACAAGGCACACCCATTGGTGGCACTAATTGCATCGAGTACTGCTCAAACCGAGCTCGACGCCGGCCATGGCGGACACGGCGGTGCGGCTGCATTACGCCAGTGAAATGAGGCCGGTAGCGGTCAAACAAAGGGCTTGGGAAGACTCAGTGGCTCACCCCAGACTCTCCCGAGCTGAAAGAGGAACCGGAGGAGTAACGAAGGAGCTGGAGTCGACGGCGGTGATCCAGTGGCTGCGGTGGACGAAAAGGTCACCCAACAAGACACAAAGCATCATGGCAACATGGCGAAGCTGGAGCTACACTAAGCAAGAGCAAAGACGCACCATAGAGTGCTGGCCATGGTGACGCGCACTCGACGGCGATGCTGCCGACCGCGAGGAAGAAAGGCAACGCGCAGCGTTTCCCGGTGGAGTCTGGCTTCAAGGACTGGTCAGCTAGTTTCATAAGGAGCAAGCGGAGCTTTGGCTGGCTTTGCTATGACTAGATGGACGCTATGGCGATGGCACGAGCTCAACGGAGCTGAGTGGCGACGTCGGGAAAAACAGGGAAAAGAACGGAGGAGAACGGCGACGGCGTCTCGACTTTATAGCGCGACCAAGGACACGGAGACAACGCGTAGCAGCTTCTCCATGCCAGCGCAATGCCGGCGGTGGCCACGGGCATGACTGGAACGCGGTGGAAGATCACCGACGGTGAGGTGTCGCCCGCTGACACTGTTCACAATATTTACCGAATTGCCACTCATCTAATTTCTCAAATTACTCCCAAATTTGCTTGGTAACTCAAAAATCTCCAAAAATAAAAGTTGTTCCAAATTCAAAGTTTTACAACTTTGCTTTAACAACCATACTCAAATCATGTCTATATTTTAAAATGTAACTTTAAAATCAAAAGGGGACACTTTAAGAACTTATCGCCTTTTCAAATTACTTCAAATTTTATACAACAACTTTGAAAACTCCAAAAACCAAATTTGTACACCTTGACAAGCTCTACACTTTTGCTTTTAAGCTCAACCCCAAAATGTGTTTAGATTTTGAATTAGGTTTCCAGGGTAGAATTTAAATTAGGGTTTTAAAAAATTCCAAATCAATACAAAGATTTCGAACTTGATTCAATCCATACAAGTCAACACATATAACATAAAAGTAAACTTGTTTTAGTGGATGTATATCAAAGTTTTCACTAACACATGAATGATGTGCAATGCAAATGATGACATGGCATGTTTTAGGGTTTAAAACACCAGAGGTGTTACAACTTAGCACATAGCGAAGCTCCCATCACTCTTGGCCCCTCAGACCAGAGTCCGATCAGACTTCTTGTACCCCCCATCTTTCTCCTTCTTGTTTGTAACCCCACTGCAAACTTCAAGCACCTGGGCTCAGGAATAAAGTCACTGACCAACTCAAACTGAACGTATGGCACGTTGCCTGAACCAGTATAAACCCTGTGACATTGAGTGCTAGGCCACATCCTATCACAACATACAACAGAACTACAAATATTTACGTGTTGGTCTCTTTCTGCACCAACAGTAGGCGCCATCCGTGGGGAGGACACTGTACGTTCAAACACTTTTTGGTCATCAGATGGCCCATTTTTCTGCCACCTTAGCCATGGCAGACTCAAGCGATACAACTCGCTTTGGCTCACTAGAGTTTCCCGCACTCCCACCTGTTGGGATGTGGGTTCCACCCGTCTTTGAGCCATCCTAGGCCTTCCTCTTCGAAAGCCTAGACTTCGTCGCCGACCAGCTCAGCATACTACACCTCCACGAGGAGGCACTAGTTCTAGCGCCCATCGGAGTGGCGCCCTCCATCGTCTTCGGGACGCACGATGGCTTCAACAATGAGGCGCATGCACTTCATTCTAAGCAAACTCTAGGCTCAAACCCCACTATGAGTAATATATATACTATTATTTACTCTCTGTTTACTATCTCCAGCCAATTATCTAGAGGGACCGTATTGTCCTCACCACAAACACCGTACGACCAGTTCACCTACGGCCTTGCGTCCCCCACGGATGTGTGTGCTCAGGGGCTCCGAGGGACGCTGGCGCCGTCCCCTCTCACATCCGAATTCATGGGAATGGCGAGCTATGCTCCCACCACTTTCCATGAACTACTGGATGACGAGGACGACAGCGATGGCTCTAGCATCGGCGATGTGGTACCTAGCCACCATCCATCCTAGGAATGTGCTATGGTGGACGCTCTGGGACAACCGTCGGTGGTTGTGGAGTCTGTACAAAACCACACCCCTCTGGACCCATGTTCGGGGGCCCTCGTGCTCACACAAGGGCACGCCGAGGAGCTATGACAACGGTGGTAGAACTAGTCACCACCTGCGCCGGCACGCACGGTGCAGCACATTGCGCCCCATGCGCGTGACCCGGTGAGCGGCGCTCGGGGTCATGCCTGCCAGGTCCAGCGCGACATCATGAATGAGGGGAATGACCCCTCACAGTTTGCTCGAGCTAGCCAGAACATCGCCACTATAGCAATGCTTCTACACGGCATTCCTGAGCCTATTGACCCCTAAGAGCGGGCGGTCTACCAGAACCTCTGGGCGCTAGTAGAAGCCACTACCGTTCAATAGGCAGAAAGCTCTGCATTGCAACTCTGACTTGTGCCCTCTCTCCCCACTAGGGGAGTGGGGACGCACCAGACAGATCGCTGCATCCGCTCACCGCTATAGCCACCAAGCGTGGCTCGGGAGGCCATGGTTGCACCGTGGTTTGACCTGGCGCCTACCCCACACCAACCGTCAGCACGTGAGCGGCTCAGTCCGCACTAAGACGCTCACAGCGTCATCAGCAACTGACATCAGGCCTGGCATGATGATGACGTCCACCAGGCAGCGATGGGGGCAACCAACACGGGTCCTGGCCGAGCCATTGAGGGGAGCGAAGAAATGCGAGCTAGGCATGGTCACCGACCAGATGACCGAAGTCCCAGCCATGAGGGCCTAGGACCATGGGCCTTTGGTTAGCATATCCAGAGAGTGTTGTTCCCATAGCGCTTCCGACCGCCCACCAACATCGCTGGGGAGACAAACCCTGGTAATTGGCTCAAAGATTTCTGGCTCGCCTACGAGCCGAAGGGGTGGATGATGACCTTTTCATCATTCAATATCTCCCCATCTGCATGGGGGAACATGTTCAGGCATGCCTTGAATTCCTCCCACATGACAGCATCCACGACTGGGCAGACCTCAAGAGGGTCTTCGTCGGAAATTTCTAGGGGATGTATGTCCACCCTGGTAACTCCTAGGACCTCAAGAGCTACCAGCAGGAGCCCAGTGAGTCCCTATAGGATTACATCCGTAGGTTCTCCCAATGACACAACTCCCTCCCTAATGTCGTCGATGCAGACATCATTAACGCATTCCTCTCTGGGATGACCTATGATGCCCTAGTCCACAAGCTTGGCTACCTGAAGCCCCATACCACCCATGACCTACCCCGTCAAACACATCTACAAGAACTGCGAGCTCCTTAAATGTTTCATGCGATAGGCTAGCAGGCCAAAAGAAGGAGATGGCAAAGAGGCGGTAGCCAAGAAAGGAGGCGCGGCAGGCAATGATAGGGATGGCTTCCTGACCCTGAGGAATGCATGATGATCTTTAGTGGATCCGACACCATCTGCTCCAAGTGCCAGCACAAGGTACGCTATAGGGAGGCATGCACCACCGAGACGGCTGTCCCCTCCTTCCTTGGCTGGTCAGAATCTCTGATCACCTTCGACCAGAGGGACCATCCCTCCCATGTCGTGGGACTAGGATGCTACCCGCTTGTCATCGACCCCATCATCCACAAGAAGCGCCTCACCAAGGTGCTGATGGACGGAGGCAGCAGCATCAACATAATCTATGTCGACACCCTCAACGCCATGTGCATCCCCCGGTCGGAACTCCACGCAGCAAGCTCTCCCTTCCATGAGGTGATCCCAGGAGCATAGGCATACCCGCTCGGGTAGATCAACCTACCTGTCACATTTGGCAACCGAGTCAACTTCCACTCAAGGGTCCTCACATTCAAAGTGGTGGACTTCCCAGGGTCCTACCATGCCATCTTGGGGTGGCCATGCTACGCTAAATTCATGGTGATCCCCAACTACACCTACCTCAAGATGAAGATGCCGGGACCACACGGTGTCATCACCATGGGCAGCACCTTCTCACACGCTTTCACATGCGACCACGAGCATTTTGAGCTCACCACCGCGGTCATCAACTTGTTCGAGCTCCCGCAGCTCAGGGAGTCATCGACCCTAGTAGTCCCAGACTACAACAAGCCAACCTCCTTGATAGCCTTCCATCCACTCGAGGAAACCAAGGCAGTGGGGATCGACCCCACTGACCCAACCAAGATGGTGCGGATCGGGACCCAACTCTCGGCCAAATAGGAATGTGATCTTGTTAACTTCCTATGCGCCAATCACGATGTCTTCACATGGAAGCCATCTGACATGCTGGGCATACCACAGGACATCGCCGAGCATGCACTGCACCTCATCTCGGGCTCAAAGCTTGCTAAGCAACGCCTTCATTGCTTCGACAACGAGAGGCGCAGGGCCATAGGCAAAGAGATCGCCAAACTCCTGGCAGCTGGATTCATCAGAGAGGTATTCCACTCCAACTGGCTTGCTAATCCCACTCTTGTTAAAAAGAAGACCAGGAAAAGGAGAATGTGCATTGATTATACTGGCCTCAACAAAGTGTGTCTAAAGGATCACTTTCCTTTGCTGCGCATAGACCAGATAGTTGACTCCACTTCGGGTTGTGAGATCCTCTCATTTCTGGATGCCTACTCAGGCTACCACCAGATCACGATGAAAGAGTCCGATCAACTTGCAACCTCGTTCATCACCCCATATGGTTCGTACTGCTATGTAACCATGCCTTTCGGCCTGAAGAACGCTAGCGCCACCTACCAAAGGTGCATGCAGCAATGCTTCGCCGACCAAATTGACCTGCTCAATTAGCCTGATCATGCTGAGCAGCTAAAACCAACAATCGCCATCTATGTTGATGACATAGTGGTCAAAACAACTTAAGCTTGCAACCTGATCGCAAACTTGGCCACAACATTTGTGAACCTCTGAAGGTTCAACATCAGATTGAATCCCGAGAAATGTGTTTTTGGGGTTCCAAAGGGGAAGCTGCTAGGATACATTGTGTCCGAGCGTGGCATCGAGACCAACCCCAAAAAGATCACGGCCATTTCCAACATGGGCCCTATACGCAATGTCAAGGGCGTGTAAAGGCTCACTGGCTGTCTAGCTACACTGAGATGATTCATCTCCTGGCTCGACGAATGGGGGATACCACTCTACAAGCTCCTCAAAAAGATGGATGCCTTCATCTAGACTGAGGAAGCTCAGCAGGCTCTAGAGAGCCTCAAAGCATCCCTGACATTGGCCCCAATCCTCATCACTCCCAAATAGGGAGAACCCCTCCTCTATGTCGCGGCAAGCAACCATGTGGTGAGCGCTGCCCTGGTCATCGAAAGGGAGAAACCAGGACACCACCTTAAGGTCTAGAGGCCCATGTACTTCATTAGGGAAGTACTCACCAACCCCAAGGTCCAATACCCCTAGGTGCAGAAACTTCTATATGCCATGCTAATGGCAACCTAGAAGCTCCTACACTACTTCACCGACCACGAAGTCATGGCCATCACTTCATACCCGCTCGGGGACACCATCCACAACCGCGATGCCACGGGATGGATCTCCAAGTGGGCACTCAAACTCATGGGCCATGACATCAGGTATATCCCCTATACCACCATTAAATCTTAGGCTCTTGTAGATTTTGTCACCGAATGGATGGAGGTGCAGCTACCAACCCCGGATGTCACCCATGAGTACTGGACAATGTACTTTGACGGGTCCATAATTGTGCCCAACTCGAGGCTGGAGTGGTTCTGATCTCCCCAGATGGGAGTAGGCTCCGCTATGCCATCTGCCTCCATTTCTCAACCTTAAATAACACCGTGGAATATGAGGCCCTCATCAACGGGCTGCGCATCGCCATCGAGCTCAACGCTACATGACTCTATGTCCATGGTGACTCGGAGTTGGTTGTTGACCAGGTCATGAAGGAGTCCTCCTGCAAAAGCCCCCTCATGATAGCATACTACCAGGAGGTGCACAAGCTCAAGGACAAATTCCTAGGGATTGAGCTGCATCACGTCCCCCAAAAGGACAATAATGCCACCGACTTTCTTGCAAAATTGGCCACCAGGCAGGATCCGTCTCCAAGTGGGATCTTCATCAACGATCTCCATGAGCCGTCCGCTCGAATCCTAGAAGGTTCGATACAAACACACCCTGATGCCAAGCCGGCGCCTAGGGGCTTCAACCCCAATGCCAAGCCGGTGCTCAGGGACTCCGACCCTAGTGCCTCTATGACGATGTCAACCGCTAACGTTGCTGTATTGGCACTCGATCAAACTGACTAGTGAATGCCGCTACTCGCGTACCTCCTCATGGAGGTTCTCCCACCCAAAAGGACTAAAGCCCCACAGATCGCTCGATGCGCCAAAACCCATTGTCGTGCTTGGTAATGAACTCTACAAATGGAGTCCATCAGGGGTGCTCATGAAGTGCATCCCTACCAACCAGGGGAAGTAGCTCCTCCTCGAGGTCCATGCTGGGATCTACAGACATCACGTGGCCCTAAGGTTGCTTGTTGGAAAAGCCTTTTGCCAAGATTTTTACTAGCCCACCACACTCCGAGATGTAAAGGAGGTCGTCCACAGGTGTGAGGGATACCAATTCTACGCTTGGCAAACTTATTTGCCAGCACAGGAGCTTCAAACCATTCTCATCACCTGGCCATTTGTGGTCTGGGGCCTCAACATGGTAGGACCCCTCAAAAAGGGGTTGGGCGGCTTCACCCACCTACTCATAGCAGTTGACAAGTTCACCAAGTGGACAGAGGCCAAGCCCATCACCAACATTCGCTCAGAAAGAGGCGGTCAAATTCTTCCTCGACATCATCTACCGGTTTGGTGTTCCTAACTGCATCATCACTAACCATGGGACTAACTTCACTAGGAAGAAGATCCTAGACTTTAGTGATGGATACGGCATCAGGATCGATTGGGCCTCGATCAGACACCCACCTACTAATGATCAGGTCGAGCATGCCAATGGCATGGTCCTCCAAGGACTTAAGCCACATATCTTCGACCAACTCAACAAGTACGTCAGGCGATGGGTTGTAGAGGTCCCAGTGATCCTTTGGAGCCTAAGAATAACCCCAAACTAATCCACAGTGTTCACACCCTTCTTCCTAGCCTACAAAGCTAAAGTAGTGCTACCCTCTAACCTCGACCATGGCGTCCCAAGAGTGAAGGCTTTCGAGCACGACCGAGCCATGGTGGCTCAGCAAGATGCAGTTGACCTGCTTGAGGAGGCCCACGAGATGACCGTCATCCGCTCCACTCGCTACCAGCAAACTCTTCGCAGGTACCACAAAAGGAAGATCAGGGGGAAGATCCTTGAAGTCAGAGATCTCATGCTGCGGAGGACCCAATCAATGAAGGAAAAACACAAACTCTCTCCACATGGGAAGGACCATATACGGTGATCGAAGTGATCCAACCAGGCACCTACCGACTAAAGGACGACAACGGCAACATTCTCACCAACACTTGGAACATTGAACAGCTACGCTGTTTTTCCCCTAAATTTGGTCTTACCGCTTTTATTCAACACTTGCTCCTGTAAAGCACCCTAGCCTGAACACTTTTAGCCTAGGTCGCTTGGGGGCTCCATGAGGGTACAATACTAAATACTACCTCTTTTTTTTACTATCACATGGTAAAAACTTTGTCCTCGAACAAAAGCGCATTCCATTCCTTTGATTACCCTACGTGACTTTGTTCTTACTCCCAACCAAATGCACCCACCATGACCTATGGTTATGAGCAGCCAAGCCCCGTGGGCCATGCCTAGGTTCTTAAAAGTTGTAGCCTACAGAATGAATGGGTAGGTGCAAAAAAGAAAGGATAAAAACAAAGCTATGCTAGGATAACAACAAGGAATGGATAGTGATTCCATCACAAAAATAGAACTGATGTATTCATTGATACAAAAATTGTTCACATGGGGGCTCCCCCGCAAACTTAACGATTACATTTGCTGACTACTTCTACTCCAAATACTACTATGGCCGTTGGACATAACCACCACCACAAGGGCCCCACTCCCTCGACTTTGGTGAGCGCAATGTGTACCTCAAGGACCCCGCCTGGTTCTGCTCCCTCGACTTTGGTGAGCACAACGGGTACCTCAAGGGCGTTGCACCCATAGATGCTCAGCAGAAGAGCATGGAGCTCCTGACCTTCTCATGCAGTCGAGGCAACTCCTAGGCAGGGACGCTGCCCGTCGAGGTATGGCCACCATGGCTAGGAGATATCTCATCAAACTTTATGAACTGGCCAACCTGAGCAGTTGCAAGGGCAAAACCTCCCACCGGCGTAATCCTGAGAGTCTTCCTCTCCGACAAGGCTCGCCCAGAAAAGACTCATTGGAAGGAGTCCACATATAGCTCCATCTCAACGAAAGCCTCGTAGACGATGATGAAGTCAGCGATGTATGGCACCCTCTAGTGTGCCACCTCCTATGACGGAACCAGCCCCTTCTCAACGAAGGCGGCTAGCACCATCTCATCTACATTAGGGGACCTTGAACTCCACATCGTGCTCCAAAATCATGAATGGGTTTGTGAGTTTCTCTTTTCCTTCTCCCTTCCTGTATTTTAAAAAAAGGCAAAGTGCTTGAGGAAAGGCGAAAGGATTGGGGCGAGAAACCCTCTCCATTCCCCCATTCAATGCGGATGGGAAACAATGGGACGCACCCTAACCAATGGGATGCACCCTGCCCGATGGAATAGCGCCTAGTCAGATGGGACATGGCCTAGGTATGGCCCACCACTACCGCATGACTAGGCGTGAGAACCAAAGCGCCACCTCACGTAGGTGGCCCTCCGCCTTCCTAGGCGGAACTTGGAAAGGCCCAACTATGGGATCTCTACCCAAGAGAGACCATCAGGCTTCCTAAAGTCAATCAAACGGCTCAAGAAAACACCAAGAGACAGGTAAGGAGCAAAGGGACATCCCATGTGGGCCATGATGACTCTATCACGAACGACGAGCATGGATCTCGATCGGACATTTCCGATTGGAGCTCTTCAAACCCCATCACTCGAGTGATCAAGGTAACATTACCAACCCCCACTATTTCTTTATATAATCATTCATACATCCATACCACATTCATTCCATACACCCATGCCCCCTGGATGATTCTACCCAAATCGCATGAGGGCTCGGGGGCTAAAGCATTGCGTATGTAGTCAAATGCATCACAATGCTCTATGTTGCATCACAAAGCGGTAGTTGCCTCATTCAACATGAGCGACGATTGACCGAGGTTCGAAGGCCAGCCCACGAAGGGCTCGAGGTTGCCTCGCGTCAAACGGAGCTAGGGGAGAAAACATAGATGAGCCCCGAGTGGCCCTCGCCTAGTCTGCCCCAAAGCAGACATGGTCATCTCAACCTTCTCGTTCCATCCTAAACCTCTGCCAAACCCATAGAATCTCCATCAAGGGGAGGCCAGCGAGCCACCTGAGTCAATGTCCAGAATGACCTAGGCATCTGCTGGGTTGCAGGTTAAGGAGCCGTGGAATGTCACAAGAGGGCTATACCGACCCCATCACGAATGATGGACCTAGATTTCACTCGATCATACCCATTAGCAAGCTCACCGAGCGCGTCACTCGAGCTCAAGCCATCGAGGCAAGTGACGTTAGCTCAGCCCCTCCGACTATGAGAAACCGAGGATGGGGTAACACACAAAACTCAAACCGACCCCTACCAAGCCCAATGGGGCTCAGGGGCTCAAGACACCCAAAAAAATGCCCCGGCTGCACCTGGGTCCGCAACTCCAACTCGCCCAAATCCCTCGGCACGCCTGACACCTAGATCCATGAGTCCGTTTCGATCCCTTGGCTACGCTTGATGCTAGGATCCACGAGCTCCGTCTCACCTGATACCTAAAACAACTGCCTTGGCTGCACATGATAGGTCCATGAGTCCACCTCGACTGATCCCTCGGTTGTGCCCGACACCAAGATCCGCGAGCTTCGTCTCGCCTGATCCCTAAAAAACCACTTCGGCTGCAAATGACACATTGGTTGATGACTCTCTCTCAACTAAAATGCACGCACACATGCCTGTTGACAAAACCCCTAGGTGATTCTACCCAAAAATCAACTGGGGGCTCTGGGCTACACCCATGGGTGCGCTAGCGCACACCCACTGTCAAGACAAAAATCCCCTAGATGATTCTACCTGAATCACCCAGGGGCTTGGGGGCTCCTGTCGGGTTCATAAACCCGAGGTCCCTCATGGACTGGCTTCCCAGCAAAGGCTTGGCCTGACAGACAATGTTGCAAACGACGCACAACTCTTGGACCAGCCCAAACACCTAAACGACAGGCCAGAAGGACAATCCAATCTCTGACCAAAAGGCCTAGCTGAGGAGGAACGGTGCTCGCTTCTGACTCTGGCCCACCTCTCCGACCGAAAGGCCTCACAAAGGAGGAACAATGCTCGCTTCTGACACCGGCCCACCTCCGGATGGCCTATCCGACTGGAAGGCCTGGCCGAACACCACTTCCAACTCCAACCCGCTTCTCTGACTGGGAATGCATCGAACCCCTACTTATAGCTCCTCTCCAACTGGCGCAATCAGAGCCGACTAGGACCAACTGACCGGGGACGCTCGCTCGGTAAGGACTAGGAAATGGATGGAGAAAGTAAGGCAGGGCACTCAAGTTAATTGCAATACTGAGGACCATACCCTGTACACCTATAGGACAGTACCCTGTGACCTCCCTGGCTTGATAGAACCCAAGCAATGTTGTAGGCACCGACATTTCCCCTATAGTGTTGTGGGCGCCATCAACCCCCATACCGGACAAACACGGTAAGGCTCCCCCACATGCCTCTGGGCATCAACAATGTTGTGGGCATTGGCATTTTACGTACTAGGTGAACATGGTAAAACACCTTGCATGCCTCTAGGTATCAATAGTATGACAGGCACCGACATCTGCCATACCAGAAGAAGACGACACAACCTCCCACGTGCATCTGACATTAAACAGTATTGTGGGCGCCTACCATCATCTTGTACCCACCGATGTGGGTAGCAAGACATAGCATCATACATACTCTCTCCCTCTCACTTGTAAGGCTATCCCCTTCATCTATAAAAGGGGATGCACTCTCTTCCAACAAAAAGATCGATCAGTTCACTAGGACACAACAACAGAACCACCAGGTTCAAACCACAAGCACACGCTCAAACACTTAGCACATAGCGGAGCTCCCATCACTCTTGGCCCCTCAGACCAAAGTTTGACCGGAGTTCTTGTACCCCCCATGTTTCTCCTCGTTTGTAACCCCACTGCAAACTTCAAGCACCTGGGCACAGGAATAAAGTCACCGACCGACTCAAACTGGACATAGGGCACGTTGCCTGAACCAGTATAAACCCTGTGTCATTGAGTGCTAGGCCACATCCAATCACAACGTATAATAAAACTACAAATATTTACGTGTTGGTCACTTTCTGCACCGATAATATCTTTAGTGAAGGCAGCAAGATATAGCCTTATTAGTTTGGGATATGATAGATCCAGAAGCATAATATATATTATTTATATTCTTCTACACACATCATCCACCCATCTGCAGGCATATACATCTTGAACCATAAACTTCAACCTTGTTTCAAAAGCACAAAAGTCTCTTGTGTCCTGCTTCTATCTTTTTTTAAGGAACTAATTTTTCACAGTTGTTTACCTTCATTCAATGCATATCTTTTAAACTAAGAATCTTATAGATTAAACTTTTTCTTAACTTTGATAATTGTTGACAGATGCATACTACATTCAACAACAACAAAGCCTTTAAGTCCCAAACAAGTTGGGTAGGCTAGAGTTGAAACCCAGCAAAAGCAATCAAGGTTCAGGCACATGACTAGCTATTTTCCAAGCACTCTTATCTAAGGCTAAGTCTTTGGGTATATTCCATCCTTTCAAGTCTCCTTTTATTGCCTCTACCCAAGTCAACTTCGGTCTTCCTCTGCCTCTCTTCACGTTACTATCCTGGCTTAGGATTTCGCTATGCACCGGTGCCTCTGGAGGTCTCCGTTGGACATATCCAAACCATCTCAACCGGTGTTGGACAAGCTTTTCTTCAATTGGTGCTACCCCTAATCTATCACGTATATCATCATTCCGAACTCGATCCCTTCTCGTATGACTGCAAATCCAATGCAACATACGCATTTCTGCGACACTTATCTATTGAACATGTTGTCTTTTCATAGGCCAACATTCTGCACCATACAACATAGCAGGTCTAATCATCGTCCTATAAAACTTGCCTTTTAGCTTTTGTGGTACCCTTTTGTCACATAGGACACCAGATGCTTGGCGCCACTTCATCCACCCTACTTTGATTCTATGGCTAACATCTTCATCAATATCCCTATCTCTCTGTATCATTGATCCTAAATATCAAAATGTATCCTTCCTTTTGATATTTAGGATCAATGCTACAGAGAGATAGGGATATTAATAAAGATGCATACTACATTCACCATGAAAAATACGTTCAAAATATGTAATTACCTTTCTTTAAAAATGGCATCGTTGTAGAGATTGTTGTTGGTTGAACTTTCACCTTTAGACTGTGTTGATGTCATAAATGCAATGTATTTTGAATTGAACGATAGCATGAGTTTCACCTTATATGAATTTTTGAACTGTTGAACTCACCTTCCACCTAACTAGCTATGGAGCCTTCCTACAACTTGTGTCTGTGTCACCTCTGACTCCCCTCTAGGTCAGTTTATCATTTCCATGTTACTTAACTATGCTCTCCACCATCGCATCAGTCCCCTCCCTAGACCCTAATTTGCTAGTGGGGGAGTAATCTGATGATCAAAGCATAAAATGGATGAAGGAGTCAGGAAAATGGGTGCTCTAGTAACAACACGGCGGTAGGAGGGGGAGGGAGAGGGAGAGGAGAGGCAACGGTAGGAGGGACTATAATGACTCGGTATCAAAGAATGGGAACAAACATATATGCATTTAAAAAGTAGCATAATATATACCTAATAATAAAGAGGCAAAATTTATGTCATACTTTTTTTTCTACCGTACTTTTTTTTTCTGGCCTCCTCTGAATTTCTTTTCCAGTCCGGTTTCCATCCGTATTTTTATGGTTGCTCACCTATGTTCCGTCTTGCGCTCTATCACTCACTGCTTTCGGTCCACCCACCATGGCCCATTCACTAGCCTGGACGCTCTCTTCGTCTCCTAGTACTCTTCTCCAATCCGCGTGATGACGGTGCTGGTATAGGGCGTGCGGCGGCGAGCGTGGGAAGTAGGCATCGGAAATCTACGTGCCCGGCACACCATGGACGCCAGTAGGGCACTGGTGGAGGCATCCTACCGCATCCTCAGCGATGAGATGGACAGGCTCAGGGAGGACGCAGAGGTCATAGTGCTCGAAAGCAGGGTTAGGGCCGTCATCAGCGATGACATGGCGGCGGGGATGGACGGCGTCTGGAGCGTGGCCGGATGTTCCTTGCAGGGCGACCACATGCAGCTCCTGGATGTGGCTGGGGTCCTACATTGCGCCTGAGGCCGCCATCGTTGTGCACGATGCCACCGCGTGCCTCCATGGCTGGGCGAGCCACCTCAACTTCCCAAACAAAGCCGCCTAATACGCTACGGCAGACATGCCCCACCGCTATCGCTGCACTCCATGCAACGCGTCGGTGTTGGCACGGACGCCGACGCGCAGGCCACTCTCATGTCGGTGCGTGAGTGTGGTCCGTGATGCGACCGTGGTGTCCCGCCGGGGGATTAACGTTCTGGTTATAATAGGGACACCCATATGCACACCTGGTTGGGGATAACTTAGGACCCTCCTCAACTCCGATCAGGTCACTGCCAGTAGGGATTGGCCCGAGATCGGGCGCCTCTGTTGAGTGGTTTGGGGAAAAGGATGACAAAAACAATAGAAGAGAAGGAAGGGTTCCAGGTAGAAAAGCGCAAGAGTGAAAGAAAAGGTGGAAGGATCTATATGGAATTTGAGAAACGCAGAGATTCCTGATGTAAAAGTGCAGCCCACGATGGATTTACTACTGGGCTGCAATCCAGGAGGTGTTGCATGTTGTTGTACAGAAAACACCCTCAACTAAGCATATGTTTCGTTTCCTAATTACATATCACATATTTAGTGATGGTTTACAAAATTCATATTCACATAGTTTGACGACGAGAAGCTCGACACCGTAAAAGAACTATTTTTAGCTACAATAATTTAAATGACATTGCTACTGTAAGAACTTTGCTTCAGCCCGTCCAAACTAAAAGCTGTGCAACGGTGCTTTTCGTAACACTTGCACAGTATGACGACAAGATTCAGGTTTTAGGAAAAATAATTTTTTTCTCAAATATTAAATTTGTGCCATATTTTGTTTTTGAAATATATTAGAGTTGTGTGACATATAGAAAAATTATGATCCCACTGTTTAGTTAATATATTAATTTTGTTATATCTTTTTCTAGTGAGACACGGGTATTTTTCCTATCATAGCTAAAGCACAACAATGTAGTGGAAAATAATGTGCATATAATTACTACTATTGTTTAGAAGACTCTTTCTTATACTCACTCCGCCACAAATGAAATCAACTTTTTAAAATATCTTAAGTTGAACTATTTAGGATTTGATCATATTTATAGAAAAATATACTGTGACACGTGGTTGCAGATGGTACAGAAACACCTACTATGAATTTGACCTATAGTAATCAACGGTGGTAGGTAAAGGACGAAGGAAGCTTATCATATGAGTTGAATAAGTCTATTGGCCTACAAATACTATTGTTTTTCTTTCTCCCGTTGCAACGCACAGGCATCTTTGCTAGTATTAATAGTATTCCATGCGTACAATTTTTCTTTCTCGAGTTTCTCCAAATCAAAATTTGGAATTAGTTTTGACCTAACATTTATGCCTTACTCTTGTTAAAACTAAATCATATAAAGGCAAAAGAAAAAATGTTATAAATTATTTATTCGTCATAACTCATAAATCATTCTCATCACAAAAATATGGTACATTAAACTTACTTTTTATATATAAAAATATATTCAATTAGAACAATCTTTTCTGATTTTTTACACAATAAACAAACAGTTGACTACTTTGGAAGTAACATAGGCAAGATATTTTGTAGGCGAGATTAAAAATCTATAGTGACAAATGCATATGTTTTCATTAGTCAATGAGGCACGATGGCACACCATCCAAATGGCTTAGTCTCAACCCGTTTTTGCATCATCATATCTACAATTATATCTCTAGGCTAGAGTTATTTACTCATGACTCAAATTTGTTTTATTTCAACTTTGTAAAGAAGTTTTTCCCTTTTTATACTTCTTATTGTATCTCGTACTTATCATTATCTATAGTATTTTAAACAAGAAAAGGAGAGGGGAGGGGTGGGGTGGGGTTTGGCATGAAACATTGGTTAGACATTGTTTGTTTATAAATAGATACCCTGTGCTTCTAATCCTTCGTGAGATACCTAAAGTACTTCGGTCCTAGTAACTTCCAAAGCTCATGGATGAAAGAACGAAGTTATGCCCTATTAATGGGCTCAGTGTCATCGTTGTTGACCAAGATAAACATCATGCTAATTCTGCAAGGACCATGCTTTGTCAAGTCAATTTTCAAGGTAAGTTCCTTCCATTCTGATTTGGAAATGTACAATCCATGGAAGAAAATCCCTAATAAGAAAATAATGTTATATGCCTCTTTCTACATGTGCGAAACATAGCTTTCTAACATAAATGATTTGGCATATAGCAATGTATACTTGTGAAGTTCCTAAATTTGTTTTCATTCTAAACTATTTTTGGATAGAAGTTTCCTTCCACATACAGCGTAAACCTTTTTTCTCTCTTTTTCAGCAACAGCATATACAAGTCCAATAGAAGCACTTCATTTTCTCGAGGGTCATGCACAAGAGGTTGATGTCGCTTTTGTAGCATTGCATATGGAAGAGATACATGGTTTTCAGTTCCTTGACATCGTTAGAGAGGCTCATAAAGATATTCAAGTGATTAGTAAGTGCCAATTTCATTCCTAACTGTATATCCAATTCTTTCTAATGTGTGTATTCCCATTTATTTCTTTGATATGCTTGTTATTCTCTATTTCTTTGGATGAACCTAGTAACATGTCCTAAATTTGAACCAGTGATGTCAAAGGAGGCCACACTAGATACAATGAGAAGATGTGTTGAGCTTGGTGCACGGTTTCTAGTGAACAAGCCTGTTGATGCCAACACCATACATAACATCTGGCAACATCTTGACATAAAAAATCCAGGGATGGACAATATTGTGCATTTATTACAAGGTTCAAACCAATGCAAGTTACTAATATTTCTACTTTATAAGTTGATAGAAAATTAATTGTTGCAACTTCATCGGAATCAAAAGCATACATATTTAAACCACTAGCAATGTTTTACCATATTAGTAGTATTATATTAGTACATTTAAAAGAAGAAAAAGATACAAACATAAAAATAGTTAACCTTTCCCGTTACATTTGGACAACACCACCTGGTAAAATTAAAGGAAGTGGTGTGGTTTGGATTAGTGGGTATACAATGGTTTTGATATACAATTGATATGCGACATTTTGTATACGTGTATAGGTAATGAAGAAACACAAGGAGCAAGTCACCAGAAACATAATAATACTAATAAAACAAAGAAAGGTTATATTTGCTGGACTCCATATCTGCATGGGAAGTTCCTACGTGCACTTGAAATACTTAGAGAAGGTAACAAATTTCTTACTTGTAACATGTCCCTTTATTTCTTTGCATAGAAAGTTCTATTTAGATTAATTTGGATGGTTCCAA
Source organism: Miscanthus floridulus (assembly GCF_019320115.1). Classification (NCBI taxonomy): domain Eukaryota; kingdom Viridiplantae; phylum Streptophyta; class Magnoliopsida; order Poales; family Poaceae; genus Miscanthus; species Miscanthus floridulus. Next base: position 108,580,909 of record NC_089596.1, read on the forward strand.
ACTCTTTGGTCTTATATTTCAGGTGCTTGTGCTAGAAACATAGAGATTATCATGAACATCAATCGTGTTAATCGCAAACATATTGCTTCTCACATGCAGGTATGCCTATAGCAAGTATATTAAGAAAATGAAAAGGTTCAAATATATTACTCCCTCCAAGTTTGGGCAATGTCTAGATAACCTCCTAAACTAATGTTTGGTTTTGTTTACTCCCCTCAACTATTTTGGTTGGTCAAGTTTAACCCATAACAAGATTTGTCTTTTTTTAATTTCTCTACGCACAAGTTCAATTTTAATTTCAAACTTTTGTGTCGTCATAGAGGACATCATATTTTATGTTGAAAAATACATTATGAAATTTTCATCACTATGTTTCATATACTTTTGTATTTCTAGTGTTTTTTATTAAATGTCATAACCTATCAAAATAATGATGAAAATTTATGATGTATCTTTCTAATATAAATTATGATTTCCACTATCACCTAAAAATTTGAAATTAAAACTTAAACTGTATGTATGGAAACAAAAAAAAAAGATCAATCTTGTTAAGTGGTAAATTGGACCAACTGACATAGTTGGAGGGAGTAAAATGAATGAAATGTAAGTTTATGGGGTTATATGGACATTGGCCAAATTTTATGGGAGTAATTTGAACTTTTTCCATAAAAATGCCTTCACATTTATCATTGTAATAAAAACAAATACACGCCTGCTAATTCCAACCTGAATATAGTTCCATTGACAATCTTAGACATAGTGATTTTCCACATGAGTTTCTTGTTTCAGGAGCTACTAATCTAATTGTGAAATTGATCTTTCCATCAGAAATATCGAAAACGCATGGAATCAGGGAAACGAAAGAATGTACTGTTGGATGCAACAAAGTGCATAAAGCGAAGCTCAACATTCAAATCTACAAAGAGTTGTCGAAAAGGCCCTAACACATCCCTTATCAGTCTAGACATTCAACAAGTGGGAATAACAACTGTGAGTCTGTAATGTAGCAACATAACTTTTTGTTATATTAACCAAAAGATGCATGTGATTGTATTTTTTCTCATGAGATGATCTAATCTTGTAATATTTGGAAGCTTTGTAAGCACTCCTTTTCACTACCATGTAGGATCAAGACATGTTGGATGAACAAGCAAGAAGCTTATATGTGAGCAGCGCGTACACCGCAATGCAAAGATCCATTCAACTTGGTATCATGTATGATGAGTCCCAACATGTTGATGTTTTGTCTAGTGATGAAGCAGCTAAATATGCGATTCTTATCACTGAAGATGAAGCTGCACTACACCACAACACCTGACGCTAAAAGTGAATATAATGACATACGATCTGTCGCTAAAAAGCTATAGCATAGACTTGTGCAGATGAAATCCTATCGCTAAAAAACTTTAGCGACAGATAGTACTTTTAGCGATAGATAGTTTGTTGCCCTGGATATTTATAGCGACACACAGCCCGCTGCTATTCTTTAGCGACAGATAATCAGTTACCAAGCATTTACCGACAGATCATCCATTACTCCATGTATTTATAGCGACAGACTGTTCAACAGGATAATATAAATATACCAAAAAAATAAATATGATTTTTAGCACATATCAAACCGATATACAAACTTTAATATATTGCCCATGTCACATGAAGATACACAAACACATATATCACATGTAGATCAATACATATAACATCAGTTTGTCTTGTATATCACATCCAGCAAAGTCAAGCCACCAAAAGAATTACATGAATTCACATCCAACAAGCAATACTAGTACTTTGTGTTTCACATACTAAGGTTTGTGCACACAATCATTTCTAAGAACTCAAAAAACAAAAGGAATGACTTGCCAAAACTAGAGCACATCCATCAGGTTATGTGGAGAATCATTTTCCAGAAACTCATGCCAAAGGCTAGTGCCCAACACTTCCTGAAAATATAACAACCATGTAGTCAGCAAGTGTAGACAAGTTACGTAAAACCGATGAGTTTTATCATCTAAATAGAAGAAACTTTCAACAAGGTAATGCTCATTTGGCTAGTCCAATCTATTTTTCTAATAACAGTAGGTCAGATACAGGACAGCTTGGTCCGCATTCAAATGGATCAATCAGGACCAGATCAAGGTTACAGTTAACTTGTAGTTAAGTATGCATGTGTTAGGCTATCTCCAACAATAACACCCAAAATACAAGACCCATTCATCCTTTGGGTAGCGCTACAGGCAAAAGGTTCAATACCTATTCAGCATTTTCTCCAACAACAAGATTCAAAATAGAATCCTTTCTGCAAATGGATTTCCAGGAGAGAGGATGCTCATATTTGGGTTATGCCTCTCAGGCAACTCAAAATAGGTCTCCTATATAGGTACTCTGTTGGAGGCTGACTTTAAGTCTCTTGCTACATATTTTAGGTTTGGGTGCCTATATGGATTCCCTGTTGGAGACAGTCTTAGTCGCTGCGAAATTCAAATATCAAATCCAATACTAGCATTTTGACTCAAAAAATCCAATACTAGCATTACAATAATAATACAATTTCACATTCAGATGTGCAGAGCAAGCAGAACCAACCCCGGCACATGCACCAATCATCGGAGTAAACTAATGTTCTAGCCGTGAACAGCTATCCATCTATCTATCAATAATTGGCTACTTGCCTAGACCTTGTGAGCTTTCTTCAAAAATTATAAGTTGGACTGCTATCTCACTACTACAAATATCCACTTGTATAACGAAAATCTTAATGACGAATTAGAAACCATCATAAAAAATTATTTTTTATGACAAAAATTTCAGTTTCATCATAGATCATTGGTGAAGATCCTTGAACCCCTTTATCTATGACGAAATCATGTATCATCATAAAAAAACATCACAGAACAACATAGGTTTTCGACACACATCACTCGCACGACTGTTCCTGCTCATCTGTTACTATCTTATTCAGAACTGTGATGAATAGGGCTTCATCATTGAACTAACTACTAATCCATGATGAACAATATTCGATCTATAATCATGGTGCTTCGTCATATATCTCCACAAGGTACTTTCTCCATCCGACGTGTATCTATGGGACCTGCAGTTACTCATACATGATGCCTACAATTCATCATAAAAGTCTCCGCTCGATCCTTTCTCCATGTGACATGTACTTGTGGGACCCTTCTCCATCCAACCTGTGGCACCCAACGGCTTATGTGTCACGTGTACCTATGGGGCCTTTCTCCATCTCCATCCGACCTATGGAACCCGACGGCTTGCGTGTCACTTGTGCTTATGGACCCTTCTCCATCTGACTTATAGGACCCAATGGCACCTTTCTCCATCCCCATCTGACCTATGGGACCCGACGGCTTGTGTGTCACATGTCCGACTTGTGGGACCCGATGTCTCCATCTAACCTGTGGGACCCGATGGCTTGCATGTCACATGTCTGACTTGTGGGACCTGATGGCACCTTTCTCCATCTCCATCCAACCTATGGGACCCAATGGCTTGCGTGTCACTTGTTGCCGCCAGGGTTTAATAAATTCAAACTAAAAAACCCCATGGGAGCTAGGAGTCAAACCCAGGACCCAGAGCAAGGACCACCTTCACCATTGCGCTAGACTCCAGGTTTGTGTTCACATGTCTTTGGAGTAGTATATGTTCTCTGTGTGGATAGGTTGACTTATATATTGGATATATCCCCTTCAAGTGGAAACAAATATATGCCCGTTGGACTTGCGGTGGCGGCGGTGGCCACAGAGGATCCCCAGTGAGCTATGGTGGCTCAGGCATCCTTTTAGAGGCTAGGCAGCGAGTCTTCCCGGTAGAGCGCAGCGACATTGGCGTCCATGTTCGTCGTGTGTCACGGTAGAGGCGATAGATCTAATCCGTAGGTCTCTGTTCTTTCCTTTTCCTGTTCACTTCACTATTTTGGTGCTTGCTTAAACATGAGGTATACAAGAAACATTGTAGCGTTTCAGATCTGGTCAGGCCAATGATGATAAAAAGAACTAGGAGGTGGCACTGGTTGGTTTTCTTTGGCACGCGTCACATGCATATCAGTCTAGGCAAACAAACAGGGTCTTCCCTTCTGCCTTAAACTATTTTTTCTATCCAGTGCTTGCTTGATTCTACATTTCTATTTCATATGCTCTAGTGCCACTAGTGAGTCCTTATGGTATTTTGAACTTCTAACATATCTGAGGCCACATTTCTATGCCAATGATGTCTACATTGATGAGGACATGACACCCATAAATATGACCATGTTTGGTGCATGGTATGGAGGGTAGGAGGCCAGCAAGGGTGTCCAAGTCAAGAAGGAGGCCCAAGGCTAATTCGGTTCGAGTCCCCGAGGTGGAGGCCCAAAGCAACTCAAGTTTGAGTCTGCCTTGGCCTATAGGACCAGTCTGCCTTAAACTGGTCACCCAGGACGCATCCGGACTCTGTTTTCGATGATCCATGTATGGTTGGAAAGCTAATTTGATAAGGAAGCCAATGCAAGTGGTCTCATGTCAAAAGCCCTTCGGAATCAATGGGAATCTCAGTGTCTAGAATCTGCCAGGGTGCTGCGACACAGTCTTTTGGTCCGTTGGACCGTGTATCGTGTTTGGGCCCATTAAGGGGCACGTCCAAGGGGGTGACGCCCAAGACTCTATAAATAGCAGCCATCGCTCTCCTTAGAGTTTGGGTTTTGTTTAGTTCTTGATTTCCATGTGAAATAGACATCGTTTTGCTGCAACTGTGCCGCCAAGGTTGCTTGCTGTGGACCAGGGCCCTAGTTCAAGATGACATGCTAGAAACTTGGAAACATGGTCATGTTCCTTCTCACAATTATTTTAGTTCCCTTTGTCTTCGCAACCCCATTCTTCTTTGTGTTGTGCAGGATCAGTTTTAAGCACAATCGACGTCGATGACGGCTTTTCATCAAGAAGGGGAGGATGATGAGGACAAGACACCCATGCATATGACCATGTTTGGTGCATGGTATGGAGGGGTAGGAGGTCAGCAAGGGTGTCCAAGTCAAGAAGGAGGCCTAAGGCTAATTCGGTTCGAGTCCCCAAGGTGGAGGCCCAAAGCAACTCAAGTTCGAGTCTGCCTTGGCCTCCAGGACCAGTCTACCTTAAACTGGTCACCTAGGAGGCATCTGGACTCTATTTTCAACGATCCACATATGGTTGGAAAGCTAATTTGATAACGAAGCTAATGCAAGTGGTCTCACATCAAAAGCCCTTTAGAATCAACAGGAATCGTCGAAATAATTTAGCATCCAGAATCTGTCAGGGTGCTGCGACACCGTCTTTTGGTCTGTTAGACCGTGTATCATGTTTGGGCCCATTAGGGGCGCGTCCAGGGGGTGATGCCCAAGACTCTATAAATAGCAGTCGTTGCTCTCTTTAGGGTTTGGGTTTTATTTAGTTCTTGATTTCCTCGTGAAACAGACATCGTTTTGCTGCAACTGTGCCGCCAAGGCTGCTTGCTGTGGACCAGGGCCCCAGTTCTTGATCTTGTTCGCCTGTGGCGATTAGTCCTTTCGAATAAAGACTTGAACTCCTTCTCATTATCATAAGCCTCATATTTATTTGCAATTTTAGAATTGCATTCATCCCATTCTTGCTTGTGTTCTCGATTCGCTTGCAGGAAAGCCTTCTCGGCGAGGTCAATCGCGTTCACATGGTTGACAACCAATGGAGCAGTGGTGTAATGGTTATGGAGGTTTGAATCAGCCTTGGTTTGAAGCCTAGATCATGAACGTCGAGTCTCCACCAATCGATGCTATCATACCTTTCGGTGTTGGATGTATTACGATGCAGCTCATATGTTTGCTTTCAGTGTCTTCTTGTTGACAACCAAGTTATCCATTTGGTTCCAAACAAGATGAAGGCATCAAAAGCAATTCAATGCATTGTGTCCATAATTCACATGACTGAGGCCACTAATATCTAAGCTGCACATGCACTACTACGCTCACACCTTTCATGGCCACGTCGTAACCCCTATTGCAGTCCTATTTTGGCCTCGGCAGTAAGCTATCGGTAGTGATAGTCATAGCCATCGCCATTGTTATCTAAGACCGACTCGGATGTTTGCTACATCATCATTTTGGCTTATCATCTATCCATGATAAGATCCTTACTTCCGTTGCATTGGACCATGGCTCAACTGTGTGGTTATGCACTAACACCGCCGCATGGCTTATGATCCGTCTGTGATCAGATCCTTATTCCATCACATTGAGGCTCGACCCACCTATGTAGGTGTACACTAACACCGCCATGTTGGCTTATGATCTGTCCATGATCACTCCTTGTTTCTATCGTATTAGAGCACAACCCGCCTGTGTTAAGGCAAACATCACCGTCGCTTCAACGAATGAACCACCTGGTCATAGGGCATCATCACCGTCATGTTATAGTATGATCCGCCCATGATGATCCTTTAATTGGTGTTGGGTTACTAAACAATTCAGTAATGATATACTATTGACCCTAGCCACATCAAACGAATAGCGGCAATGATGACAAAACAACCAACGGCCCATACATTCGACGGTGGCATAATTGCTTCTAGTTTTCACAATGTATTTACTAATTTAGCTAGGCTTTAATAACTTATTGAACGCACACCATACAGATATAATCATTACACATCATTCATCATGTCCACAATGAAGAGTACTTGTTATAATAACAATGCTCAACATTAACATAACAACTGGGTCAACTGATGAATTAACACAAGCAGTACATAGATAGCATAATAAAGGTTATGCTCCCTACAGACTTATTGTTGGTATTTCTTCACGCAAACAGAAAGAATCCACAAACGCACGGAATTACCATTGTAGCCTTCACCCGAAAGTATTCAGGGTATCACATTTTTCACAAGGAACGGAGGTACTTCTTCTAACTAGTTCATCCAAGGACAACACAAGGGTAAAGTTGGAAAGGGTAGAGATGGATTCCTATGGCTTTTGGGTCTAAGGACAGATAAACTTTACTTTTACTTGCTTACTTTGGGCACCGGTGAACACTGGTATGCCAAGCGTTGTTGGCCTATGGCTCTACGTCATACCCGAACATGGGGGACTACAAGGGACGGACAGGGCTGTCATCACTTACCGCCTACCCCTCAACCATTGGACATGAGGAAAATGAAGGTAGCCTCTAGCCTAGACACCACGTCTACGCTATCGACTACTACTCTAGCATTCACGAAAGGTTATCTGTCTTTATCAGGGCCCTCTACTAGAGTATCCACCACGGGGACGGATGATGATCCCGCAAACAAGTAAAAGTATAGCTTAACTATTCAAAGACTTTGAACCACAAGAATCATGAATACTCACTTAGCAGGAAAACTCGTTGAGGCACAAGTATCCATTGAGGTACAAAGCGGGGAGACATCGACAAGCCTAGCTCTTCCCCGAACTCTTCCCTCACATCTCTCCCAAACCAACTCTACTAGCTAGCTAGGGCTTAGGCTCTTTGGAATGATGCTCTAGTGGTGTAGCTATTGTTCCTTTGTGTGTTGTTCAAATGAGGAGGAGGGAGCCTTTTATAGGTGGAGAGGAGGGGGTATTTGGAAGATGCTTCATCTCCACATGGAAGGCACCGAACCGACCTCCAAGTACATTGAACCTAGGCAACACCACCATACCAATGTTGGCCAAGGCGGTAAGCATAAACTGACCAAGCCTCGGGCCAAACGGGGCTAGTGGGGGTGCACCATGACTAGGCTAGATCAAGCCCATCTTTGGTGGGTGAACTTCTATGATCTTTTTTATTTGGCCCATGGTGGGGTTCTACATAGATAAGGTGGTTTGGTTAGAATTTGGCCATGTTCTCCATCCCTTCGGGCCCTGATTCTACTGGTAAGTGGGCTATCTCCCCTTGGGCTCATGTTGGATGTTTATAAAGTTGCATTTCTTGTATACTTTTAGGCTCTTTTCCTATGTAATCCTGACATGTCCTCCTACAAATGAATAATCACCAAAACTTATGGAATTTATTAGTTATAAGTCCTAATTCTAAGTTTGGTGTTCTTTTTAGTAGGTTTTATATAAATGTTGGTGGTAAAAATTATGAGTTAAGGACCACCAACACTTACGTAAGGTAGATGTGCTTCGCTCCTTCCGATGGCACTCCTTGATCAGCTTGGCAGCCAATGCATGATGGAACCCCTCTTCTTCCTCCCATAGCCATTGCAGGAAAATTGTTCAAAAGCATGGAGACTCCAAAACCTACACAATGCAAAGCAACAGAAATAATAATTAATAATATTCAACGTATCATTGGTTTAGTTATCAAGCCACAATTGGACCATATATAGACTCTAAACAACTCCCTACCTAAACAAAGACATGTCCTAACAACAAAAAATAGCATATGCACCTTTACTGCTCTGCTAATGACTCCATGAATAAGGGAACGTAAGGAAGATAGTGAGGTCTATTGATACATAGACTCTAGATAGGTCTAGGACAGCAGATGACCCATGTAGGGAGGACATGAACTTTTCTGAGGTTCATGTCATAAGCAAGCAGTGTTATGTCCTCCCCATCAAGGAAAATCAAATTCCATTCAAGGTGAACTTCAATCACTCTGTACTTCGCATCAACCTCGTAACCAAATTCAATATTGTTCTGTCTAAATATCTCTAGCATGGTCGCCATATGCTTCAATGTCCATCTATTACTACCATAGTCTTCAAGGATCCAAATTGAAAGCTGAGTCATAGTGTAAATATTAGCAATACATAAACACAACTAACCCTAGGCTTCATGGATGGAGATTGCATCACCATGTGGCTTCTGTATTTTTGTCCATGTCTTTCCGTGCATATCAACAGCAACGATATGGGAGAACTTGAGCTAGTGCATAAAACCATTAAGAAACACACTTCTCGCATATGAGGATACTATAATACCATCACTCCATTTAGATTCTTTAAAGATCCAAGCTGCACTCTTAGATGAGTAGATGCTCACACCTACGGACTCACCCTCCCTCATCTTCCCATATTCAAACACATGGAAGTGCGAGGAGACTATCAGATCAAACCCCAAGTGAGCCTCACCACAAGAACGAAGGTTATTCGACAGTAGCAACCATTTGTTAGTCATCAGATTGCAAACAACATAGCGACACCCAAAACACCAGCAAAGGATGAGGCCGCTGTAGCAATCTAAGATGACGACACTATGAATGGGGAAGGGCAAGAAGGACAAGGAGGGGTGTTCACTAGTGACACTGGCGAAGTGGTGTTTGCCTTTCCAGGTGCGATAGATGAATCTGGCAATAATCTAGGGCAGCTCCTTTCGGTACTCGACGTCTGAGATGAGGTGGTTCTAGGAGCGGTAGACACACTTGCAGCTGCACAAGGAGCGAGCGGTGAGGTGGTGGAGGATGAGAACCAAGACATGGTCTGTTAGGATGCCCACTCCCTTCATCTTGTTGGGGACCTCCTCCATCTTGACAAGGATCTACTGGAGCGACAGACACACACTAATCAGATGGAAGCTTGCTTCCTACTTACATGAGTGAAGAGGGGAATAAAAATCCAAGAAACATGGATAAGGTAAGTACGAAAGCATTACCCTTGCAATTGGATCTTGTAGCAGTGAGCTTGAGCGGGCAGGGCAGTGAGTACCACCTTGGTCACCGGTGGATCTGTGCGGGGCGGTGAGGCATACCGGCGCCGCGGCATGGAGCACTAGATTGTCAGTAATAAAAGGTAGTGATGGGGAATAGTAGCACAAAGGAGAAGGTAGATAGGGTGGGGAAGTGGTCTTTGTAAGCTAAAGTCGGGGCCATGGCAATGCAAATTTGAGCAAAATTTCATAAATACGCGTGGGAGATTTGGGCAGGCTTGAAAATTGACGATAGCGGTGCGATCCTGACCATCTAGAAGTGGCAGTGAAGTCTGCTAGTGGTGGTGGTTGCATGTTACGAATATCACCTAACGATGGACATGACATACGGTCGTGAAATCTAAGGTGCTCGAGGGCTAACATCACACTACCGGTCGTAGAACTTCCCCGTCAGACAAAATAAACATCGCAGCAAAGATAAGGAAGATCCCAAAAAATACATAAGTTAAGAACATTTCATATTTCAAGTAAATAAAACATACATATTCTATGCTAAAAATCAGTACATAAAATAAAATCCTACAACAAGACTAGCTTCAGCGGGATGCGGATGACCCTCCATCGAGCCTTCTACTAGGCTTGTAGTAGGGGCCCTTTCCCATGCGGTGCGTGGTCCGCTCTGTTAATTAAAATATATATAGTTAGTTTCGATTGGTGACAGAAACTATGCAGTAACTTATAAAAAATTGAAAGAAGGTTGATCACAAAAAATATCATCACACAAAGTTATTATTTCTTTAGTACCTTCTCCTTGTGTGCTTCCTTGTCAGCCCTATTGGCCCTGCGGCACTTGTCCCTATGAGCCTTCACCGCCTAATTGCCACCATAGTCCCCAACTCCACCAAGCTCGTGGTCGCGGGCCATGGCGTCGTTGCTCAGGATATACTTGGCCAAAGCACTATGCTCTGGCCCAGAGATCTCCTCGCCTCTACGAGACTTCCCATTTGCATGCTGCAGTAACTCGCAAAGACTCCATGATGGCACTTTCTTGCCGCGACAAAAAGGACACACAAAGGTGCCCTCGCCACGACCACAAAACTTGATGCCTCCATTGGAGAGGCCGAGTAGGATCTCGCTCTCCTTCTCTTCGAATTCAGAATCGTCTAAATATGAGTTTTTGATCTCGGAGTCACTGTGGCCTACCATGCTTGCGAAGACAATTAAAGAAAGAAAGAGAAAGATCAACTACAAATTTTTGCAAGTTCAAAGTGGAGAAAGCAACACACCGCACCCCCTTCTTATACGAAGCAATGGCGACGATTCACATGGCAACGTCGACTTCCCTAGGCGCATGTTTCCCGTTGATTCGCCTCGTTGTGTACCCAACACGCCCATTAAATGGCGACCATTCGCTTGGCAGCATTGAGTTCCCAAGGCACGTATTTCACGTCGCTTGGCATGGCAGCATACCCAAAGTGTTCAAAAACATTAGAAATGCAATCGCCATAATGGTCATCAATTAGGAGTGTGATTCACACATAAGAACATGCCTACCCAACTGCGATGTTGTGGGCTACGCCATCGAGATCGCGTCCAACATCCAAGATCAAGTGGCATAGTGCATTGCGTGGCTAGACGATACTCTTTAAATAACCGGGAAACAAGTGTGTCACAATAACTCAATCAATCAAATTAAATATCACACAAAAAAACTCCTACTCAATCAACGTATGTCACGCCGCTGCGCCACTCCAGCCCTCCAGCTCACCGTACCTCCATCCACACCGGCAATCATGGTGGCGAGGTGGCACCCCATGTCGCTGACGGCGCTCCCTGTCAAGGTGCAAATTGGGATCACCGGCCACCTCGCTGCAACCTCGGAGCGGCCCATGGACGACCTCCTGTAGCACACGGTTTTAAGAACAAAACTAGATACGCACCATATGTGAGCCTAGGAAGTCAAATCTCATATATAGCTACAAATAAGGGTAATATCCAAAGACAATGCTTAATATATAACGTACTTAGTATAAAGGATATAACCTTAGATAGCAAATAGCGGTTGGACAACTCCGATCTTCAGGTGAAGACTCCACTCCACAGGGACAACTGACGAGTTGATCATAAGCCTAATTCCTCCAAACTCTAGCAATCTGATACCCATCTAGGATTTTTCTAAGGTATTGAAAAGTAAAGCAAGCGTAAGTACATGTCGTACTCAACAAATATAACATGGGGTTCATGAGTCTCAAAAGGTTGACACTGGTTTAACTGCGGTTAGCTTTTAATGAGTCATCTTTTAGCAATTGAGTAGCATCAAATTCATCATAAGCCAATGTAAACACATGATCAGATAAACTTAATGAATAGCATAAACAAGTAGTCAATAGTGATCATCTATTCCGTAAGAGTTCCAAGGCCGCTTGTGACCGTGAGCACGGCTGTTATAACAATTTTACACTATGCAGAGGTTGTACACTTTCACCATGAACCGTGATTTACCCTTTCGCCCGAGGCAACCAACCTCTTGACCCACTACCAAGAAAGGTCGGCAGAGTTCACTATGAAGCCTTTCAAAGGTTCATCTAACAAGTTAGGGCCTCTAGGTTTCCAATTGGCAAACATATATAGGAACCCCCTTTCGAATGGCACAATTCCTTCATGGCTATACACATAGGAACAGAGGTTGTCCTATATCCGACTCGGCAAGCCCCTTTTGCGCCATGAAGGTAACCACTAACAAGCAAGAAAAGGTCCTCATACTTGACTAAAGCCAGAGCCATGTAGCACTCATGGTTGTACTGTAAGTCCCGGTGACCACTTACAGATAAGTCCTTAAGGAGAGAAATCTATATCATCACGAAAACTATGCTCTAGCCCCCTTGTTTCTTGTTGCTAAAAACATCTTTTAGTGTTTATTCCATATACCATTAGTCATTACAAGATCATGGTCTTTAATTGAGCGCTAGCATCATACTACCCAAATGCAGAATCCTGTAGAAATCAAGGTATAGGGTAACAAAGTACTAGTAAATCCTTAGTGGTACTCAAGGTAGACACATGCAGTATGAATTAAATGATTAAAGGTGTATAGGACAATAATGATGATCCCATGCTATACTTGTCTTAAACTCATATCCTTCTTTAGTCCAAACCTTCAAAGAACTTCTTGTTCACCACGTATAGCTTACCGACTGGATAAGATCATAAAACACTACACAAGCGTCCAAACAGACATGCATAATATACAAATATGACTAAATTAGAATAATACACCAATCAATCAAAAGGTATGAAAACTAATCTACGTATTCCTACGAACACACAGACGAGAAAAGGATGCTAATCGGAGCTACGGTGCAAAAGTAACGTCTGTCGTAAGATTTACTTTATATGAGAAAAAGTAGACTACAGGCTTTATTTATTATATATAAAACATGTATAAGATACAGCAGGGAAATACCTAAATTGAGTTAATTCAAATTAGAAAACCAAGGTAAAACTAATCATATTTTATTCAGAAATATTTAGGTAACATTTAGATTAATTAAAGTTAATTTGTTAAAAAGAAAGTAAATACGTGAGAACATCTATTTGAACTGCATATGACGTGAGTTGAAGCTAATCAAATTATAAATTTAAAACACATTGGTGATAGTAATTAAATCATTTTAATATTTGCATCCAAAATATCGAAGTGTAGCTCCTATGTTATTTTTAAATTAGAAAACTAATCATACACATAATAATGAAATTATATTTAGTTATATAGAAACATGTGATAAATTAACATTGCTACTACGTGCGAAACTAATAGACGGAGCAAAACGCAGCTACAAAGACAAACGTTACATGATTTCTTAAGCGGGATTAACTATAGACATTGGGAGTTAGCAAGGAAATCAAAGGATTAAAAGAGGAGTAGATATGTACCATCCATGGGCATATCGGACTACTGATCCCTTCACTGGTCACGTACAGGCATGGGTGCAGAGCGCTACTTGCTTGATGTTGCGTTCTGCATCAGCTATCTAGAGGATCGGATTTCGGAACTCCATGGATGGTAGAGATCGACGGGGCTTGCATGTCTACTGGGCCGGCGAGAAGCACTTCGGCTAGACAAAGAGCTGGGCGATGATGAGCTGCGGCATGGAAGTGGGTGCACGCGAGGCTGAATGGCAACAGGGGACTCAGCTGGGTGCACTGCAGCGGGAGAAGGCCGGCGGCGCTTAGTATGGACTTCATGCAAATTGACCGGTGTTGCTCGGGAGTTTGGATGGCCGACAGCAGGAGACGAGGAGATCAGGGTGACCGCAAATCGGCAATGCTGACGCCAGGGCCCAAGCAAGATGTTGGAGACATAGCAGAGAAAGGAGGTAAAAATCTAATTTACTATCCAAGGGACTCCCAAACTAGGGGCTTCCCCTTTAGTAGTCCTGATGTGCTTTGCCTAAGAGGTTAGTACATACGAAGAAGAACTCTGCACCTCTATATCAATTAGCAATATGATACTAATTGATGTCGTATCATCTTCACCTACTAGTGGGCCTCAATAATAATTAAAGACCATTAGTAAATAAAGACATGGATCTTTTAAGATTCTCTAGGATGTCAGAATTTTTCAAATTTTGAAATTAAATAATTTTATGAAATAAAAATAATTCTAGGAAATCTGGAATTACCGTTTATATCAGAAAAAGTACTCTGAAGCTTAGAAAATCCTGAAGATAGATTGAAGGATGAAGAACTCAAATAAAATATTTGGAGCTCATGAAAAGATTGTTGGAAACTTGGAACATAAAGATTAAGTTCAAGGAGGTACGAATTAAATTCCAGAAAAAAAAACTAGAAAATTCCTAGAGATAGATATTCATCTCCTAAACACATATTTTAAAAATATATATTTTGCACATAGACACACATGGTGCGACCGGCATGAATGCAACAAACATGTTTCTACCTTAAGATAAATTTTAATTTAATTAATATTTATTATTTTATTATGCTTTCATGAGCACAAAAATACAAAATTAAATCATTTTAGCTCTATTTAAGAAGAACCAAAATTTAGGGTGTTACACCTCCGCAGCCTATGGGCGACGTGCACTTCCATGCGCGGCATCTGCGGTGACCCCGCCATCGGTCAGCGCGTGGCAGTGGGTCGGTGCAGACATGGGGCGAGGTCGTCGAACGACCTCGTCAACTACTTCGCCCGCCTTGCTAGACTGACCCAAGTCGACAACCCGGAGGCTTGCTTGCTCACTAGGATACAAACCGTATTCACGGAAAACCACAGCCCTCGGCCATGCCTCGACTATCTCACCCACGCCGCCAATGGCGAGCACAATGTGGTGGCCTATCTGGTCGCCATATTCTTCTATAGGCACAATGGTGATGCTGGCGACGACAACACTTTGAGGCGGTACATAACACGGGTCGAGAGCGAGGAAGAATCATGGGCGGCGGCGGCGGGTGGCGGCGGCAGACCAATGAGTAGGCGGCTAAGCAACAAGTGGTGTTGGCTATGTTGCGAGGTGGACGCAAAAGTGATCCACGAAATGACGTGGTGGCGCAACAAGTGGCTGCCTCCACCGTCGGCACAGGCACGCGGCGATCTTCTATGCGCAGGTGGTGACCGCGGTGTTCCAAAAGGATGGGAAGAAAGGACTCTGTTTTGCAGCGAGGACTGTAGGCTTCGCCGTGAAATTATTTTGTTCAAAAAGGCAATTGGAATAGGAAACTAATTCACGCTTTACATGCGAGAGTGCATTATTAGTTAGGTTTTGATTTTCTGTATAAGTGTTGTACTACAGTACTCCTCAATATAAGTGTTCTACTACAGTCTCCGTAATTCAATATATAAGTGTTCTACTATAAATTAGTTAGAAAACTACTCCGTAAATCAATATAAGTGTTCTACTACAGTATTCTTCGCGCTACTAACGTTGAATCAGCGTTTGAAATGGCAATGGGAGCTATCACGCCATCGAGAATTGATGTCTAATTCCATATTCATCGCATAATAGAGTTCATCCGATCAAGTCTCGCGTCACATTTTTTGTGAGGAATTAAATTAAAAGCCAAGCAGAAGATAGTAAACGTAACCACGTCCCTCTATTAAAAGACAAGCAGAGGCGTCATTGGTGTTGAAATGTTATTGTAACACCACCGTAACGCATGTGTGCACCAAATAAATAATTCAATTTGCAAACAAAACAAAGATGGCACACTAGTTTAGCTGAAATAATGACAACGTCCATCATTGAGGAAATTAACATGTCTATAGACAAGCAAGGTCCATTTAAAATGCATGATAGAGAGATACATCAAATGCAGCTTTATTTACTGCTCTGCTAATGATTCCAAGAACAAGGGAACATAAGAAAGATAGAATGGTCTGCAATTGAACTCTTTTTTAACGCTACATCGAACACACTAAAAGACACGGGCAGGGATGACATGAACTCTTCTACGGTCCATGTCATATGCGATGATTGTTCCATCCTCCCCAGCAAAGAAAATCATATTTCATTCTGGGTGAACTGTAATCACTATGTACTCGACAACCCAATCCACGAAACTAAATCTAATATTAATCCTTCCAAATAGGATCCGCGTGAAGACCATATGCTTCAATGTCCAATTATTAGTACCATAGTCTTCAAGGATCCAGATTGAAAGCTTGAAATCATTGGGACTAGCAATAGTACATACACACAAGTGACCCTAAGCTTGATGCATGGAGTGTTGAAGACCACTAGGCCTATCAATTCTCATCCATGTGTTTCCCTCCATATCCACAGCAAGTATCATAGAGTACTCCCCAGAATGCCCCATAATCTATAGACAACCATTAAGAAACATACTTGGTTGTCTGTAAAATGTCACATTAGTATCCTCGCCCCATTCAGATTCCATATAGATCCATGCTGTAGTTTTAGATGAGTAGATCTCCATACCTGTGCACAAACCATCGGCATCTACATACTCAATCACATGGAAGTGCGAGGAGGCTGTCGGATCGAACCCCAAGCAAGCCTCACCAATAGAATGGCCAACATCATGGGTGCTAGGCAGCAGTATATTAAACTTCTAGGTCATTGAATAGCAGTATCCATCAGCCCCATAGCACTAGCATAGGATGAGGCCGTTGTAGCAATCTACGATAGCTATATAGTTAGGGTTGAAGGGCAAGAATTTGAAGGAGGGGGCATACACCAGAGACACTAGTGAAGTTTCGATTGTCGTTCTCACTGTCGTAGAAGAAGCCAGCCTCAGTCTGGGATAGCACCTTATGGCTATCGAAGATGAGACGATTCTAGGTGAGACAGACACATTTGCAGGAGAATAAAGAGCGGGTGGGAAGACGGCGGAGGATCTCTAGAACAAGATCCTCTATGAGGCTGGCCTATGCATTCCTGTTGTTGGGGGCCACCTCCATTTCGAAGAGCCTATGATCACCATTGTGCAGTAGGATGAGAGCTTCCTTAGTAATGAGATCACTAAAGAGAAAAATAATCCGACAAAGATTCATTAGTGAAGTGTGAAAGCATACCCTTGCCTTTGGATCTGGCGGCGGCACGGCGTGAGGCATGCAATGGTTCACACAAATTGTGAGAGGAACAATGCGTCGGCTATGCGGGAGGTGGCAGCGGCACGGTGTGAGGCGTGCAATGGAGAGAGGAACAATGCGCCAACCTTGAAGATGGAGAAGTGGAATGGTGATGCAATTGTGTTGTGGCCTTTGGGTAGTTGGGAAATGGGGAAATAACTCACGCTAAATTTACTACCGCCGATAGACCAAACGGTCATGTAGGGTCGGCGTCCAGAACGCCTATCCAGTCGACTCGGCTTTTCATGCGATGAAGAAAATACCACTGCCACATCTACTATTAACCTATCGGTGGTATAAGTTTCAACTGCCGGTTTCCTTCAGCAGGAGGCCTTGCTATCGGTCCAATCGGCAGTGGAAGTAAAACACAGTCGCTTCTATTGCTACGGCAGTAAAAGTGGTGATAGTGATAAGTCAATCTATAGTAGTGATGTTTCTACGGATGCCAATGATGATCACTACCACTTGTTCACTGACATTCTACTTGTGAAAACTGAGACAACTTGTTTGGGTAGTGCAAATTTGAGATGAGTCGTCCCTGCTATGTTATGTTCAATGGCCGTGAGCCAGAAGTTTACTACAACTGGCCTGACTGCCAGGAACAAGTTCATAGGTTTCGTGGTGCTTGTTATAAAAAGTACAATTCCTATGAAGAAGGAATTGCTGCCTTCAAGTCAAGAACCAACTCAAATCCACCCTTAGCTCATGATGATGACTTCTATCTTCAAAACCCAACAACTGCTCCACCCTCTTTGTCCTTCAAAACTGTTGTAATTGTAGTCCTCTTAATCTTTGTGTCGTCTCCTATGGAACAAGCTCTGAGCTCGTGTACTGATTGTAAGTGTGATGGTTAGACTTGATTTAGCTAGAATTGTAATAGTTACAACTCCATTATCTGCTACTCTAGTTTGAGTTATATATATCTATGTGGTGCTACTCTAAATTTAGATGAGGTTGTACCATGAAAATTGTTAATGGTTGTTAAAGATGCACTTTGGTATGAGTTGTGGACTTCACCGATGAATCTTTGTTGGATTATTTTCCTCCTTAGTGATCTCATTACTGAGCAAGCTCTCATTCTACTACATGCACACTGACGAAATGGAGGAGCCCCCCAACAAGAGGAATACACTGGCCAGCCTCATGGACGATGTCTTTGTCAAGATCCTCCACTACCTCCCCGCCCGCTCCTTGTTCTGCTGCAAATGTGTCCATCGCTCCTAGAAATGCCTCATCTCGGACAACCATAAGTTGATGCCCCAGACTATGGCTGGCTTCTTCTACGATGGAATCTACGGCCAACGAAACTTCACCAGCATCACCGGTGTTTAACCCTCCTTGTCCTTCTTGCCCTTCACCATGAACAATGTAGTTGTCTCAGGTTGCTACAACGGTCTCATCCTATGCTGGTGCCTTGGGGCTGATGGATACCACTATGTCATCTGCAATCCGGCAACCTAGAAGTTGAAGGTACTACCACCTAGAATCCATTCTGTTGGTGGGGTTTGATCTGACAGCCTCCTCACACTTCCATGTGTTTGAATATATGGAGGAGGATTTTGATTGAACGTATGTGTACTTTTGAGGCATGAAAATATTGTAGCAGCTCCTGATCCATTATTCAAGTTTAACTTTGCTCAGGGACTAGCAAAGGGTAAGCTTGGGGGAACTTGTTGACAGTTGTTAATGTCAATCATAAATCGTCAACATATCCTGCATATATACTTAATTCTATAAGCAAACATAGGTATAGGGTTTTAAACTAATGGATTCCACAAGTTTTGGTTAATATGTGAATGCAGGAGGATTTATCTAGAAAACAGCCCCGGGACCACTATTATACACTCCAAACAAGCAAACTGACGCCAACAAGTGATTCAACTCACAAAAACTACAAAAGGCAACTCAAGACGGAGTCCAGGACCCACCGCACAAAGGGGAAGCCCACTTGCCAAAGTGGCAGGTCTGTCGGCCTAGTGAGGAGGCCAGTTTGGTCTACTCTGGAGCCCGTTTGCTCTACACCACCTCGTATGTGTTTCTAAGATCTACATTGTTAATTTTAAGGCAGTTTTAAGTCAGTTTATCCAACGGTGATCGAGGGAGTTAACGCAGATCGATGACATGGCAATGCCTTCCCCCTACCCCATCTCCCCTATATAAGGAGCCCTCTACCCCCTCTAGGAGGCCATCAATCCCATAGAGAGCCATCTCTCATTCAAATCAAAATACACCACAAGAGATAAATCTTCACAAAGCTTTCAAGATGTAGAAGTAGAATAGCTCTAGTTGAAAGTTAGGGAGAGTTGAGCCATGCTCAGGTTCTAGAGAAATCTTTGGAGGTTAGGTATATTTTTGTATCTTACCTTTGCAAGACTTAGGATTTAATATAGTTATCTTCTCCATTTACTTTTATGCCTTTTTCATGTGTATGGTTAATATAGTTATCATATCTTAGCATGGGATCTTTGCTCGCATAGAGTGCTTTAGTTATCATATGTGACTAGAGTAGTAATCCGTAGTATAGACATGGTGTCTAGACTATAGGTTACCTGAGATTGAGCTCAATCCTATGGTTAGTTATGATAGCCCCAGGGGTGACAGCTATGTCCAACCGTTGTAATTCAGCATGTTAGGATTGGTGTTCGTAGAGCTTTAGGCAGCCTTCCACCAACTACGCTTTCTCACTCCCCTCGAGAGTTGGAAAGGTATTGTTGCTCCAAAGTGTTATTGTGTATGATCGTTATATTTACCCATGATTTAGTTATATCCTATAGAACCAAAGTAATATAGAAGTATTTAGGAACCTTGAACTCACCCATTGTCCTCTCAACTTAGCTAGACTGCTCATTTATTATGGAATTCTCTTATGTGTGTGTTATTATTCATAACTCCTATCATTATCAACACTTAACCCCACTTTAGTTTAGTTAGTATACTAGCTAGTAGATACATGATGGTGAACTATCAACTTCTTTAACCATTGTTTCCCTGTGGATAAGTACGATATCTTGGAATACTCCCGGGTGAAAGCTACAATGGTATCCGTGCGCTTGCGGATTTATCTATGTGCGTTTAAAAATACCAACAAACTAGTATGCAAACTATAAGGAGTCATCAGTGCCCATATAATAATTGAAACAATAGCCTGGACAATGTATGAGTTCTACTCCCCGAATTGTGTTTTGACATGACTTAAAATAAAAGTACACTCATGCGGGGATCCTCTATGTGTGTGGACAATGATAATTAGTGAAAGCACAATGGCAATGAATGTAGCTATCCCCTCTAGTGGCCATTCATTCTTTCTTCCTCTTCAACTTTTAGAATTAATCTAGGCCATTCTTATCTAGTAAAACCTTTCAAACAATATTCCATAGGCTCCTAAAAATATTTCTCCCCAAAATCCTTTCGAGAACTTTTTAAAAACCATTTATTTAAAAAATCTACTAGAAATTCATTGGCTGGAATAATTGGAACACTTTTTAGTAACTCCATAATTTTTTTGGAAACATGGATTGCAGAAGATCCTTCTATGAATGTTTTTGTAGGAAACAAAGATGTAGGCAATACCATCCCTATCCTGCACCCCCCCCCCCCCCCCCTCTTCGCAACAATCATTCCATCCTTATTCCTTCGCTGATATGGATCTAAATCACACCACAAGAGAGAGTGCAGAATATTATTGGAAAAATGGGATTGGATAATATGTATGGTAGCACCAAAGGTGTATAGTAGCACCATCGGTACCTAGGGAGTTACATTTGTTGTCTACCTATACACCACCAGGGGTTTGGGTGAGGGAGGAAGCAAGAGTGCCACACCCCAAAATTTTCGATGTCGGGTTGTGCATAGAAAACAGTAAATAAAATAAATGATTTCATTGTTGATATAAAATTTCCAAGATTAGTTTAAGTTTGCACAAATTTAGTTATAGAAAACTGTGGTTTTTCAAAGTTTTCCAAATTAATTTGATGGGCTTTTGCTTGATGTGATGTTTGCTTTTTGCATGACTATGTGTTATGAGTGGTTAAAGTTTTCAAAACGCGTTTATTAGTAAGCCATTCATCTTTCTCCGGCTTGTCTCTATCTTTTTATGTAACTAAATCTCTGCTTTCTCGATCTTAATCTTTCCGTTTGAAGTTTCTCAAGATCTTCTTCTTCTGCACCAAATCACTCATTTGAGTATATCGTTCATCAACCTATCCCTACAAACATTTTGAGAATTTTTCCGGCTTTTTCTGAAATTCTTTCCCACTTTTTCTAGGAGCATAATCTAATTTTTAGGTGCTCCAAAGTATCTATTCATGAGGTCCAAATACTTTGTTTGGGTCCCTCATGTTCCAAAATATCTATGTGATTTGTCCTCGAATTTTCGGAATCTTCAAAGTTTTTTCTGGGCTTAAATAGCAATTCTAGACTTTTCTAGAATTATTTGTATACACGAAATTAAATAATTCCGAAAATAATTAATCTTAATCCTAAATCTCCTTTGGCCAAACATTTTCGCTCTTTCGTTAATGGATGGAAGAAGGCCCGTGCAATTCTCTCTATCATTGGTAATGTCCTGCCTATTCTTTTGTTTTGTTCCTTGGGTATATGCTTTGACGTGATCCACGAAGCAAATAACCAGGCCTGCTAGTAATATATCATTCATCTTTGTGTGTCACGCACGCCAAGGACACCAAGACCATCACGCCGTACGTGTCCATCTATAAATAACAAACTCCTGCTGCCCTAGATGCCCTGCAGATCATATGCGCCGCCGCCAACGATCTTTTTTACCTCGGCAAGCTGCTTGTCGTTCATGATGAGCGTCCTGGACTTCTCAGCCTCCTGGCTAGGGTGTGAACTGGATCGCCTTTTAGTTACAGCAGCAAGTCGCCGGATCTCCTGTGTTCCCAAAGATGCAATGAACGCCTTCACTGGTCGTCCTCGTTTCCATCGGCTTTATTGCGTCTCAACCGTTGGTCAGAATTCCAAGCCCGACATGTATTTCCCTGCCCTCTGTTATCTATATTGCTCATGATCCTGTTTCGAGCTTCAGCGTGAGACGAGCAAGTCCAAGCCACTGGCGGTGTAGACTCTCCAGAAGCCGGTCATCTTCATGTGTTGAGGATCGCCGTGTGCCTATCACCGGACACCATGTTCAGGTGCTTTACGTCATCCTTCCTTGCTGTCGAAGTTGTGCATGTTCTCTTGCCGGAGCGGAAGCCGCCCTAGGAATTCAAGTGCTGCCTTTTACGATCGTGCAAACTGCATGCATGCTCTCCAATGATTCACAGACAGGTCTTTTTCTCTCTCTGTGAATGTTTATTCACTAATAATCATTCCATCTTCCATGTTGTTTCCACTTAAATCTCTGCAGTTCTTATCCTGCCGTTTATTCGTCCCTGAATCGGCTTTAGTCTATTCTCTTTGCTCCAGTATGTGACGATGTAGTTCGCACATTAGCGACAGCGTTTATCATATCAAATATCCCTGAACTTTATAATTTAAATATTAATTCGATTAGTGTGCATGCTACCAGTTTACTAAATTAAAAACATACATAGGTTCAATTTTAATATGGTTAATTCCTAATAAAAATATGTTTTTAATTGTAAATTTGCCTAGCTCAAACATGCATCACATATAATCTGAATAGATGTTCAGTGCTCTTTTAACTTTGCAAATTTAAAGTTTAACTTGCTTAATTTATACGACAATATTTATAAATAAAACATGATTACTTTTAACTCGGCTTTGAACCAAAATATAATTTAACTAATCTGAGTTAATAACCATCATATGGTTTTATTTAATTAAAATAAATCAAGCATGTAGTCTTTATTTCCCTTTTATAATGTAAACTTTTTTATAGCCGTTCTTTCTAACGGTAGCATTGTTTTTCGGTGTTTCTTGTGATCTTGTGACCACACCTAGCTTTCTTTTAGTTCGTTGTTTTGTCTCGTGTGGTATACTGCTCTTAGTTGTCTCTATTTGTTTGCTTGTATGTTTGTTTGTGTGCTACGATCTGCGAGTATAAGAGCTGTCCATAAGCGCTGGAGACCGAAAGAACAGAAGATCAAAAGTTCTACGAGGAGTTGACCATTATTATTTGTAAAGCAAGTGAAAAACAAGTATAGCATGGGATCATACTTCACTCCTACTCATTTTTAATTATTTAATTCATACTGCATGTGTCTACCTTGATTACCATTTAGGATTTCCTAGCTTTGAACTCATACCTTGACACCTATGGGATTATTGCGTTGGGTAGTATGATACTAGCGCTCAATTAAAGACCATGATCTTGTAACTTGACTAATGATATATGCAATAAACACTAAAAGATGTTTTTAGCAACAATAAAAAAGGGGGGCTAGAGCATAGTTTTTGTGATGCTCTAGATTCCTCTCCTTCAGGACTTATCTGTAAGCGATTATCCGGGACTTACAGTACAACCATAAGGGCTACATGGCTCTGGCTTTAGTTTAGTATGAAGACATTTTCTAGCTTGTTAGTGGTTACCCGAAACGGTGCAAAAGGGGCTTGTTGAACTGAGTATAGTGCGGTCTTTGTCCCTATGTGTATAGCCTACGTGGAATGTGCCATTCAGAAGGGGAGCTCTATATTCCCTTGCCAATTAGAAACCTAGCGGCCCTAACTTGTTAGACGAACTTCTGAAAGATTTTATAGTGAACTCTGACGACCTTCCTTGGTAATGGGTCAAGAGGCTAAACACCTCGGGCGAAAGGGTAAATCATGACTCACGGTGAAAGTGTGTAATCTCTGCATATCAGTCGTTGAAAGCTCTAGTTTGGTTTTGGTTAATTGATGAAACCCTAAGTGCTAACCTAGTTTATCAAAGTGATTATGAGATAGGTAGCACTACTCCAAATGATGAAGCAATGACGAAGATCATGACAATGGTGATAGCATGGTGATGATCAAATGCTTGAACTTGGAAAAGAAGAAAGAGAAAAACAAAAGGCTCAAGGCAAAGGTATAAAATGTAGGAGCCATTTTGTTTTAGTGATCAAGACACTTAGTGAGTGTGATCACATTTAGGATAGATAGCCGTACTATTAAGAGGAGTGAAACTCGTATCGGAATACGGTTATCAAAGTGCCACTAGATGCTCTAACTCATTGCATATGCATTTAGGATCTAGTGGAGTGCTAACACCCTTGAAAATATTTGTGAAAATATGCTAACACATGTGCACAAGGTGTTTGCAGGGTTGAGATGGGTTCGACGCTTTTGGGAAAATGAAATGTCTATTTTCTATTACGCCGGATGCAAAATTCTTGGTGGTTGGCACACTTGAGCAAGGGTGAAGAAGTTAGAGTTGAAATGGAGTTGGTCGAAATGATGCTGGCGTCGGTCTACTGACCGGACGCTGGGTCACTCAGCGACCGGACGCTGAAGGGCTACGTCCGGTCGAGCTGTCAGACGGCACAGTCGCTAGAGTTGAGCACCGAACGCTGGTCTGCGTCCGGTCAAGATGGACCGGACGCGTCCGGTCGAAAAAACATGCCTCGGGGAGCTTATTGGAAACGACCGGACGCTGGGGCTTCAGCGTCCGGTCAGTTTTGACCGGAGCGTCCGGTCAGTTTTGACCGGAGCGTCCGGTCAGCTTCGTAGCCGTTGAAATCTGACGAACAGCGTTTGAAGGGGATGACACGTGGCGTCCATCGGGCGACCGGACGCTGAGGGCCAACGTCCGGTCAGTGTGACCGGAGCGTCCGGTCAGAGCGCGTTTTGCCCAGTGAAGGGGTATAACGGCTCTATTTGATGGGGGCTCTATTTATAGCCCCATGGCCGGCTCAAGGGATAACTCTTGCACATTTTCATTGACATAGCATCCTTGTGAGCTTAGCCATAGCCCTCCCACTCATCTCCATCATTGATCCATCATCATTGTGAGATTGGGAGAGAATCCAAGTGCATTGCTTGAGTGATTTCATCTAGTGGCACTTGGTATTTGTGTTGTGCTGCGGATTTCGCTTGTTTCTCTTGGTGGTTGCCACCACCTAGACGGTTGGAGCAGCGGTGAAGGATCGGCACGAGTTGGTGATTGTTCGTGGCCGCCTTCGGTGATTGTGAGGGGAGTTGTACCTTCCCCGGTGGAGCGCCGAAAGGTAACTCTAGTAAATTGCTCGTGTCATTGAGTTACCTCACTTGTGGGTCGGTTCTTGCGGTGTCCAATCGTGTGGACGAGGTTTGTGAAACACCTCTTAGCCGCCGAACCACCAAGTGTTGGTCGACACAACGGGGACGTAGCGTGTTGGCAAGCACGTGAACCTCGGGAGAAAATCGATTGTCTCTTGTCTTTGGCATTCTCCCGGTGATTGGCTATATATTCATCTTGTGATTGGTTCATCCCCTACACGTCGGTATAATCACTCTACTCACTTATTTACATTCTTACAAACTAGTTGACACAAGCTCTTTAGTGTAATTAGAATTGAGAGCTTGCTTTATTATTTATATTCATCTAGTTGAGCTCTTTAGAGTAGCAAGGTTGAGAGCTCTTAGTGAGTAATTACATAGCAAGTTTGTGTGCTTAAGTAATCATTGCAACTAGAATTGTTGGATAGGTGGCTTGCAACCCTTGTAGAGCTAGAGCAAGTTTGCATTACGCTATTTGTCATACTAATCAAATTGCTCTAGTTGATTTGTAGATGTTTAAATAGGCTATTCACCCCCCCCCCCTCTAGCCATATTAGGACCTTTCAGTCATGCTCACGATCACGAGCGGCCTTGGACCCTTATGGAATAGATGATCACTATTGATTAATTATTTATGCTATTTATTATTAATATTTACCTTGTTTATATGGGCTTATGTGAACCTTGTCGCTACTCAATTCCTTAAAATTGTGACTCAATTAAAAGCTAACTGCGGTTAAACCAGTGTCAACCTTTTGAGCCTCATGAACCCCATGTTATAATTGTTGAGTAAGACATTTACTTACGCTTGCTTTGCATTTAAATTTTGGAAAAATCCTGGATGAGTAACAGAAGGTGCAGCTAGTGAGATTTCTGATAAGTGTTAGGCGTATGTACCTTCAGTCAGTCGTCCCTGTGAAGAATGGATCTTGAAGATTAGTTACCGTTCCACGATACTCTGATGTAAGTGTTAATATAGCTATGTATACATTATTTAATAACATTGTTTCTAGTACTATTCATTCTATTGTTGTATGTGTGGACTTCCTAGGCACACATATGGCGAACATGGTTTTGTCTTTAAAACTGGGTGTGACAAAGAGATGAGAGAGAGAGGAGCCAAGGAGATAATTAATGATCTACAAGCCCAACATGAAAGGGGAAATTGTGTTTCCCATGGAGTGTGGACCATGTGATACCACTCAAAAACAATGGGAGGTAGATAGCAAATGCAACTTGTAGAGATGGA
The DNA here is from genome assembly GCF_019320115.1 of Miscanthus floridulus. NCBI lineage: Eukaryota > Viridiplantae > Streptophyta > Magnoliopsida > Poales > Poaceae > Miscanthus > Miscanthus floridulus. Next base: position 108,607,522 of record NC_089596.1, read on the forward strand.
GACATTGTTTAAAGAGATAGCAGAACCACAATTTTCCATTGAAAAAGGAAATGTATCTTCTTTTTGAAACCTTTACCATTTTGTTTCTGTAGAGAGACATAGCAAAATACCACACATCCTTAGCCTTGCATGACTTTCATATATATAGCCAATACGGCTTGTGTCACAAGTCAATACATATACACCAAATACCCACCCACAGTCGCATTAAGACCATCTCGAATGCAAAGGATGGACCTAAAATCAACAAACAATGATACATGTGGTCTATCATGATGTCGGTGAACTGGTGAACTGATGGAACATAAAGCACATGAACATCGTGGAGAGTAACTTTCTCGCCAATGAAGTGAATATCAGTCTTGATGTGCTTCGTGCGATGATGATGTATTTGATTTCCTGTCATATAGATTGCACTAATGTTGTTGCATTAGACAGCCATCTCAAAAAACAATCACGATGTGCATGCCATGTAAAAGTTGTCAAAGCAACAACTCTTGGGAATCGCATGGATAACAACTCATTACTTGGCCTATACACTGGAATGAGAGATAGTTATGTAACGTTTGGAAGACCTTAATACTAGGTTATCATAGATGAAGACATAGTGGCGTGCTCTAAACCACATCTAAGTGTACATGTTAAAATACAAATCTCATGTTGGCACATTTTCAATTATTTATTTGAATGCCATGCAATATAATGTATGCTTCAAGGTCAAGGGTTAAACTAGTGTTGTAAACACATACAACACTACCCTAGGATTTTTAGTTCTCCATATCTTGAGATGTACTCGTTATCTTCATGGTCAATGGTCAAAGACATATGATGCATCGCTCATGTTCATTCTTCTTGTTTGTTTGAGTGGTCCTATTTTTTTGTACAATTTCTCTTGATTTATTGTTCTATTCTCTACTTGTGTTTAAGGATACAAGTGTGTGATTCGACAACTATCTCGCTCTATCTCTATCTAAAGCAAAAGGTACATCTTCTGTGAGTTTAATCTTACTTTTATGGAAAATCCTTTATACTCCCGGGGTGTACCTATTCCCTTGCTCTCACATGTAGTATTTTGTTTTAGCGCCGGCCATCAGTTAATGGGTTAATTTTAGATCTAATAACTCATTTAGATAAGTCCGTTATTGAACGCACTACATGTTGAATAGTTATTCAATGTGTCACCCCTCTATGGTCTCGTAACCGTAAAAACTCAGCCTAGTAGTAAAATTCTCTTGTAGCTATAAAATCATAATACACCTAGTCAACCAGCCCATAACCGTAAAGCATGTGGTTTGTAAATACTAACTCGCAACCATAAAAACCAATGATTTTGTAGATCATTTTGAAGTGAGCAATAAAATATAGCAGATTGCTAAACCATAACAATGAGTAAAACTCTCAAGAATTTGATGATCTAAATTTTATTTCTCTCTTGTCGCCTCGCAAACCACTAAAAAAGGTTCATAACAGGAACTAAACATTCATCGATGAAAACTTCAATTAGTTCACACCATGAGTTCATATAGACCATGAGGACAAAATACTTGAATCCACATATATAAGCTTCAATGCATTGACAAAAGCAAATGAAATTATGTAGGTGACATTAGTTCTCATCTGTTACAATCACACAATGATTCACAAAAAAAATTGATCCCTTCATTGACTTAGGATCCACTGTGCCATGGACCTTGTGCTTCAGAGAAGGGAGGTCATCGCTTCCATTTGGGGACGGTGATGTCTCCGCCAAGGGGAAGATGTGGCTGCTCATAGTGAGGACATTTTTGCTTCGGACTATTGTTCCTGTCGAGATAGGTCTAGGGAGCCTAGTGATCGTCCTCTCATGGGTGATCAAGGGTGTCATTGATCTTCAACCATCTACTATGAGCATATATATAAAAATAAATTTGCTAAATAAATATACTAGATTTTTTGTTTAACTTGAACATTTTAGTAGTAACTAAAAGGACGCAGCAAAGGAAAGCAACAATGATGTACTCAGAAAGGGGACAACATTTCTACTGCTTGCCATCAAAATTGAGATAAATATATATAACACAGAGATGTGAATAAGAAAAGGTGCAACTCCCTATATCACCACTTGACTTCTACTAGAACATCAGATAACATAGTCATGACATGAGCGATTAATCTATGCAAAATGTGAAATTCCTAATGAAGAGATAAAAGATTTAGTAGCGTTATGTCACATAATATACCTTTTATTAAAAACCAACCAAAAGTGCTTGTTCCCAAAAAAACCAAAAGGGCTGGGTACCGGGTATCAGTGGTGAATCTAGAAAATAGAGTTGTTGGGTCATCATTAGAGAAAGCTGCTGTAATATGATGTTTTAGTAGGGTCATGAACTTAATAAAGCCTTAATCTACAAAGGATTAAAAAAATCATCGGGTCGGCAGACCTAGGTAACATACTGTAGATTCGCCCCTATGGGGTATGCTGGCCAAGTGTGGGAGAAGCTGCATATGCCCTGTTAATGGGAACGGGGATCCCGATCTTCCGTCAGGTAGTTGTAACTATCATTGTGGCGGAGAATGACACACCAATCCGGCTTCAGATCAAAAGATCAAACCCTGCAATCTTAGCACCACAACTCCTCTAGTTATCAACCGAGATACGGATCCAGTTGACCTCGCCAAGAAGGCTAATCCCTGCCTGTGCAACAAAGAACACAAGCAAGAACAAGAAAGAAAGCAACCAAATTGTAGATGAATGATTAATCTCACGAAGTTGAGGTCCCACAAACCAATAAACGGTGAAACTGTTCTTGATAGATTAATCTAAGCAAAACCTAAAACCTTATAACGGTGGCGGCGTATGATTATAAAGGTCTTAGGGTCGTCGCCTACCCTAAACGCGCCTCCTAATGGGCCCAAACATGATACATAGTACAACGGACCAAAAGACGGTGTCGCAGCACCCTGGCAGATTCTGGACGCTGACTTGTTTCAACAATTTCTGTTGATTCCGAAGGGATTTTGACGTGAGACCACTTGGATTGGCTTCCTTATCAAATTAGCTTTCCAACCATATGTGGATCATTGAAAACGGAGTCTGGATGCGTCCTGGGTGACCAGTTTAAGGCAGATTCAAAATCATGTTGTATCGGGCCTCCAGTTTCTGTTGAATGTCCTTGCTGGTCATCAACGCCTCCACCTCTTACTCTAAGTCCCTCATGACCCTCTCCAATGTTCCTAAGCAAGATAACATCATTAGGTAGTAGTCTATTCTCAAGAGTATGAAAAGGATCGCTTAAGAACGAGCTCACCTCTAAATTGAGTTGACGCATTCGAGCCCGAGTCATTGGACCTTGCATGACGGTTGGAGGATCAGTGGGTACATCCAAAGGAGTGATGTCCTCATCACCTGTGTCCCACCTAGAGATAGCCTTACCATGCAGAATTTATGTGCTTCCTACTGCTAGTCCATGCCATGCATCCTATGCCTACTTGAAGGAGCATATTTGGTCAATGTGGCTCAGATTAGCTCTACCTCTAGCCATGCCTTCATGAGGACAACAAATCACAAGTGTCCTGACAAAGATCTGGCCCAAGAACTGCTCATAGTGAGGAGGGCTCCATGGCAGAGGATGACAATGTCGGTGAGGGGATTGCCATTTGCCATTGAGGGGAGGGCTCTGCTGGGTGGAGAGAAATACATGTAAATTAGGATTGATCGATATTTATACTCCATAATAAATAGAGCTCAGAATTTTTTGGTGGTAGCACATACATTTTATGGTTGCAGGTGGTAGATATATGCATAAGATGTGGTATTCAGAAATTTAGGGTTGTATAAGCGATTTGATTGGTCAGTGCGTTGAATAACTACTTAGAGCCATGTGCTTTGAATAGTTATTCAAAGCCCCATCCATGGTCCACATGCGAGCTGGTTGGGAGGCACCAGCTGCCCTCCATCTCTCTACCACACTTACACCATCACTCTACAAAGACCAATATAAATAGAACCCCATTCCCTCTCAGCAATTCATTTGAATCCTCTTTCTGTCTCCTCTTCTTCCTTCCCCATACCAAGCAGAACTGCATCATGAGATCTGTTGTAACACCCTAGGTGTTAGCCTTGCATAAATTGACTGCATTGCATGAGCATGAGCATCAAGCATTCATATTTAAGCTTTTACAATTGAAACATTTGATTGAAACATTTGCAACATGCTTGTTATTTCATGTCTCCTTGTATCTATGCATATGATCATGAGTGAATACATGTAAATTGTGGATGTGAGTCACTAAAACATATTAGCTACACTTATGATGACTAGTGGAACAATGTTCATGAAGATCATTTTTGACTAATCAAGTACTTAAGTGATGCTATTCATGTGGACCTGGATAGCTCTATGTGTGACCAATGCATGAAATGAGTGGGTGACCTTACAAATAGCTTAAACATGTTTAGAAGATTATTATGAACAACTTTGGTATTCATGGTTAGGGCTAAAGTGGTCACTAAGTCATAGTTCATGAATAAGCCAACTTTTAAATGTAGCATGTTTGACCAAGTTTGAACTATGTGCTAGAGACTTTGCATGGAGGTGGTCATTAAAGCAAAGTTGTGGTTTTTGGCAAAAGGAACAACTTTTATTTTTGGGTCATAGACTGGTTTAGCTCCTAACATGCTTGAATTAGGCTCACAAGAATCATCAATTCCTTGTTTTCAACACTTAGCAAAAATTTCTAAGTCATAAACCCTGACAGTGCTGACAGGCGTCATTTTGAGATGATATAACTCGAGTTTGGTTGAGAATTAGGGCATGAGTTCTAAACAAGAATTGGAGCTGGTACATAGGTCTACAATTTATGTTTAGGTTGTTCGCACGATGGAGCTGTGGATTTTCTGTTTGATCGCCGTGAAATCGCGCTGTCAGGCTTGCATCGCGGATCATCAATTCCCTTGTCATTTTTGCATAGGATGTTTTACTTGGTAAGATGGCATGAAACTTTTGCAGTAGTCTATTGGTAGCACTAGTAAGCCACTGTAAATTTTTGAGAATTTATGATGCACCTATAGTATATGTTTATTATTTACCCTAATTATTTAATTAGATTAAGAAAGGCAATTAAATAATTAGATTGTGATTAAGCATTATGTTTTCTATGGTTCTTATGTTGCATAGTAACTGTTGATGTCAATGGTAAGACTTAGAAGCCATTGATTGTATACAAATAACTAATTATCGCTTATTCATTCAAATACAAGACTGCATGTGTAGTTTTGATTATGGGGATGATTTCATATGGATAATGGTCTCTACTATAAAACTTGTTAATAACAAAGTTGTAGATAACTTGCTAATCTACCTTGTGTAAAATTTTTAGTCATAGGACTTAGAGTTTTCGAGTTCTAGCTGTTACAAGTTTTCTGTCCGAAAGGTTTACTTTCTGGATAGATTTGATTGAATGATTTATTTGCCCAATATAACTCTTGAATCACAGTGAGAGTATTAAACGAAAGTTGTAGATAATTTTATAAGCTTTCCAGAAAGTCTAAGATCACCACATTTGGATAAGTAGAACTTCAGTTATGAGTAAAACAAATAGCTGCTATTTTGCGATATAATAAATGCATTATTGAAGTAGTGATTAAATAATCAAGAAGAGATATGCACATACTCAGTAAAATGCGATGCACTTGTTATTACTTTAACACTGTGTGGTTAAGAATGCTTGCAAGAATCCATTCATCATGTATCATCATACTGTACTTGTTGACCTGTATGCATTCACAATATCTTATGCCATACTCATACATCTAGGATCGACGGAGGAGATAACGTTGCTGGAGTTCGACGAAGGAGAGGAAGGGGATCAGCAGGAGATTCCTCAAGCCATGGCTCCCAAAGGCGAGGAGCAGAACCTAGAAGAGCTTCCGAAGTGCCCTGATCACCGCCCCACTTCCTTTCTGAAAGGCAAGCCCTGGAGCATTTTATGTCTCCCCGTATTTTACAAAATATTACTCAAGTCCTTATGATTGATGCATTAGGTTATAAGAGTTGATTGGAACCACTTGATGCATATAAATTCCTTGTCTAGAAAAGTACCTTTAACCCTGTATAGGTCCAAGATCGAATATATGCTTAGCCATGCTTAGACCGATAGAAGTCAGGTGATTTCCTGTCACCTACGAGATATAGGTGGATACCGAAGCACAGTTGGCTATATTTGCTATCGTGGAAAAGAACCATGGGGTAATGTAAATCGAGGCCAAACAGAGTCTATGGTAGGTTGACTCATGTGATTCCATCTGTGCCGATTAAGGACCGTACTGTTGTTGGACCTTTTGACAAGATTGAACGCATGCCTATCACTTAGCTGGCCGGATGACTCGTTCTGACCATAAAGCCGAGTAGCTCAACTTAGGCCGGGCCCCGCTCTATCAAAGTGCGCACTCTGGATGGTAGTAAGGATGTGCGGGGAGCCAGACTGAGCCCAAGGGTAGGCTAGGCCTGAATGTCCTGGCATTTGGTTGTCCCTGATTGTGCGGCGCTGGGCGAACCCACAAAATGTGTACTTGAGTTGTACCAAAGATGACCTAAGGCTACCATGACTGGTAGACCCGGGTTTGTGTTAGGAATAAATTCCCAGCTGGTTGAAATCGATTCGAATCACCGTCTCTCCCAGATAGTGAGAAACTTGGCTAGCTCCAACCTCATAGTAATTGTATTATGGAATATGATGGTTCAAATAAACATGGAATTATAATACCTGCTATGGTTACTATTGTATGCTCTTAAAATGATATACCACATGTTTGGCATAGGATAGCTGCTAATTTAGAGATGGATGGTCATAATCAACTTGATAACAAAATTATAATTGTATAACTAAGTTAATCGCTTTTTATGCAAAATGTTGTCAAGCTATCTCCACTTATACAGCCTTGCATAATCCTTGGAGTTAGTTGATTTCTGGTTTATGATGGGTAAGTCTAGCTGAGTACCTTCTCGTACTCAGGGTTTATTTACCATTGTTGCAGATAGCACTGTTTATCATGGTTATTGCAAGAGTTGCTTCTATCCCGCTGTGGATGAGGAGTAAGCCTTGGGCAGGCTTCTTTATTAATCCCTCTATATGCTTTTGTGGACTGTGATCGTATGTTGGCACTGTATCAAACTATGTTGGCAAGTGCTACTTTCAAACTTAATTTGCTTCCACTTTTATTTATCAAACTTGGTTTGTAATAACTTTGTTTCATACTCTGATGATGGAAATGTTTCTGTGAACTTTATGTAATATGTGGCATGTATGTTGAATTATGTACGATCTTGGTTGTTGTAAATCGTTTATCGAGACCCGTCGTGGTACTCGATGGACTATCGGGTTTATATGGGTTCAAGTATGACAGTGCGACCGCTTGTGGGCCACCATTGTACTTGTACTCTTATAAATTGGTCGGTTCTACGACATCTGTCGCCGCCACGGTCGTTCCTTTATTATGTGCTAATGGTAGGTTAATTAATGGAACATTTTTTATGTGCTAAGGGAATGTTATTATGTGCTAATGGCAGGTTAATTGATGGAATGATTTTTCACTAATGAATCACCAATTCTCATGGTAATTAACTTCAATATTGCAGTGTGGTGCACTAGTGCGTGTGGTGCATGGGGGTAGCATATGCTTGTGCTAGCGGTGGATGCAGCACTAGACTAGCGATAGAACAGGGATCTAGTGTCGCGGAGAGCCGACCAACTCACGTGGGTGACAGCCATGACTCTAGCAGTCCGGTGAGTGTGGGCGAGCAGCGGTTCTAGGAAGCATGCATGGGCAAGCTCAGCAGCCTCTATAGGGACCCATTCCCATGCCCATCGAGGTGCCATAGTGGCCATACTAGGAGCTCAGGGATGGAGAGGTCCCTTTCCAGCTACCCGCCAGACAACGTCCACTTGAGTCATGTGCTCTTGATGAAGTCCAGCATCAGCCTTAGCGTCTCAGCAGCGCCACAACACCATGAGCACCATGAACATGTGGATGGCTCGTGAGAAGTCATGGATGCCATGCTTCACCAGCCACACAGCATACCAAAGCCCTAGTGTGTAGAATGCGTATGGTAGGAACTAGCCACACCATAGATGCTCCTAGAGATTGTTCCTTCTAGAAGTAGCATTGGACCAAGTCACATAGGTTTGCCTCAAAGAGCCCCATGATCCTGCGCTCCACCTAGCTTGAGTACCGCCATGTTGGATCAAGAAAAATAACTATGGATGGACTAGATACGGATGGAGAAAGAAAAACCAAAGGATGGAAAGAGACTAATTAAAGATAGTCGGGGGGTGGAAAAAGAAAAAAAGCTAACATACCTAGTGGATGGACAAAAGAAAACGAACTGACGAAGCTAACATATACCAAACAAAGAAGTTGCTCATGTGTTACATTACAAGAAACCTAATACATCTAGGAATCAAACTTTGTATCATGGTTGGACATGATTTATTCTAACTCATATAAGCATGAATCATGAATATAGGTCACATACGGATATGAAGTGTCACGACCTAGAGTTGTTCCAACTAAAAACTTTTATTAGAACTTCCTTGATGACCTTGCACAGTCCCTCAAACACTCAAAGATCACCTTATCATCCTCTTTGAAGGATTCCTAGTGCTTCCTACTAGGACAAGGACTCCAAATTTGCAATTCAACTTAATCAATCCTCTCAAGTCAACCAAAGTCAACAAAGATCAAAAGATGATCAACATCGCAAAGATACTCCAAGAAGGATGCCAATCAACATCTTTGATCTCTTTATAAGTGTTTATCAACCTCTAAGACATGGAGAATGCCCCCAATGCCAAAAAAACTTTCTCTAGATCAATTTCTCAGAGTTAGAGAATTGATGGAACATCCCGACCAAATCGACGGACTGTTTGTCAATTCACTAGTTCAGTAGAATTGAGTTGGGAATGATCTATCCTCAACCCACCCAAGTTGTCCCCACTTGTCAGCTCAAAATTGAGAATGTCCTCAGCAAAGGAAAGCCAGCTCTATCAATTCACTCATCCATTTCCAGTCCTCTCCATCTCTCTCTCTCTACAAGGTTGAACTAGAGAAAGAAACTAAAGGAGGAGAAGAGAAGGATGGGAAAGAAAAGAGGAAAAGCAAGGAAGGATCAACACCATCTTAACCACCATGAGCATGTCCATCTCCTTATCCATCCATGGTTAGCTCAAGAACTCTCTTCTCCTTTTCTTGAGATCCTCTCTCAAACCCTAACCCTTGATTTCTCTATGCATGGATGAAGTATGAATCTTGGTAATTGCTCCATCATCTCAAGAGTAAGCTCAAGATCATCACTAGCTCAATCATCTCATGAATCTATCCAATTCCTCTCTAATGCATTTTTATGAATTTTTACAAGAATCCTCATGAATAGCCAAATCCCTCTCTTTTGCTTGGAAGCGGTTAAACAAGACTCCATCTTTGATCTTGGTGGCCTTGAGGTCACCAAATCTCAAAGATAAATTGTCATGCCCAATTCCATGATCTAATCTCTCATTTCTCAAGATTAAATTGATTCACAAATCAATATGATGCACATGATAACTAGAGCTCAAAACCTAGCCATCACAAGCCCAATAGGTCACCTAAACAACCATAGAAACCCCTTTAACATGCATGGTAAACATCATCGACAATCTAGGTTTGAATCACACATGAACACCATGAACAACAAAACACATAGGTTCTATCAACGCATTGATGGAGCATCCGTCATATTTTATGGATCATCTAACAACACCAACACTAAGCCAAAAATCAAAGCCGAACACTTAGCCTTCACTAGTGATGAATCCATGAATCATCCATGGGATCCATGAACCCTCTATCAACAATTAAAATTGATTTTTCCAGAGAACCTGAGAGCACAGAGTTCACCATGGATCATCCGTCAAATTCAAGGACCATCCATGAGCATAGTTTACCCAAAATGACTAAGTCCTAGCACCATGGATCATTCTGTGCAATGTTCCGTCGACACCACAGATCGTCCATCAAGTTTATCAAAATGTTCTGTCAGTTCACTCAGAGCCCAACCCAAACTTGTTAGCTTTGGGAAACAATTTCACGATCGTACATGGAAGTTTACGGACTTGTTTGTCGAATATTTTAAATGTTTAAAATGTTTAACCCTTAACCCTAGAACCTAACCACCCTATCACATGTTTAGATATAAATTAGTATGACATTAATCCACTGTTAGATCACTCATCAAAACTCTCTATCTTGAATCACTCTCATATGCTATTTATCTCTCAATTCAATCAAGTGAGCTCGTCTCCAACTCTTTTGATGTCTTCTCACGAGTTAACCTAGGGTGTGAGGAACATTTATGTGTCATCATGATCACCCTTGGTCATCAGAACTTCATGATTAGAACGCACCACTATTACTAACCTACTTTGGATACTTATTATTGTTTATTATGTGTTTGCATATCATTTAAAATGATGAACTACTTAATCAAGTCTTGCTAAGTTATACCAACTCACTTAAGCTGATCATAGCCTCTACTCAACCAATGGGTTCGGATCGCTTAAAAGCTTAGATGGCCAGCTTCATTAGAAGTCAAGTGTTAGCGGGTACTCACTCTCACTCGTGTAGGAGCTACACCGGGATAATTAATCATCACTTAAAAGTTGCAAAGGGTGTCAACTTTACTCAAATGACTCAATGTGACTAAGGACCAACCTTAATTTGGGATAATGAAGTGATGATCAATTTTGTAATCTCTACTCAAGCGAGGGGTGAGGTCATTGTGAGTGTCGAATCTCAAGTGACGTAGCTCGTGGAGTAGCTAAGGAAAGTCCATGGGATAGCAAGTTTGAGTAACCACCCATACAGACCACATATCACAAATGGGGGCGGTAAGTCAAGTACTTGGTGGTGACTTGCTTATCACATGGATTCGGTGCGAGGGGTGACATAGTGTAGACAAGATGTCGTTACATCTCTACCCAGTCAAACTATTCGTCAATTGGAGAGCCACATTGAGGAAAGGTTAGAACCATGAGGCAACCCTTATCTAGGCATGAGTATGGTGGTTCATCCTTGTTGTCCATGTAGGTATAGTTGTACACCTCTACAGAGATTCTTTTGAAAGCCTGAAGTCCTTCAAGATAGGACCAGTGTAGCATTGATGATGAAACTTGATGATGAGAAGAATTATGATCTTGATAACTTAACCATGATCTCATTGTTATTTGTCAATAATATTGTACTTGTTAATTAGAATCAAAGTATGAATCATGAGAATGTTATCTCTTTAATAAATGCCATGCTTTTTATATGAAGTTACAAAATGCCTATTAATCCTAGCATCCACCAAATATATATGTTGGTATAATCCCTGTGAGTATGAAATGTACTCAGTGCTACCAATAAGTGGTTGTGTAGGTACATTCGGCTTACTGACCATTGAGCCAGGCTTAATGACCATTGAGCCAAGCTCAATGAAGTCGAAGTGTAGTAGACCTCAGGATGGGTGTCCAAAGTGAGCTGCAAGTTACTCTGATGTTAGTGTTAAGTGACCAAGAGAAAACCTAGTTGGAGCATGGGATACTAAATGAACATGTAGATGAGATGTGCAAGATTACAATTTAATGTATTTTCTTTTATGATCAATGATGTTTCAGCAAACAGTTAAACTCTTTAATGTATAATGATTGTGATGTGTGAATGCCTTGATGAATGGTTTGTGGTGTAACTCAACCGTAAAAGATCCTAAAGAGGAGGTGCACATGGCACTCTCCTAAGGATCCTTGGTGTCGGTTTAGGCTAAGTGGGTCGATCAAGTGGATGACACACGGTTTAGCTAGGCTGAGGCACCGGACCCTCACATGAAGGGCACAAAGATAGTTTGAAAAGTAAAAAAGAATGAGATGATAGAAACTCTTTGCTCTTTAATATTAAGGTATAGATATAGATATAGATATAGATATAGATATAGATATAGATATAGATATAGATATAGATATAGATATAGATATAGATATAGATATAGATATAGATATAGATATAGATATAGATATATAGATATAGATATAACAACCTACACTACGGAGTAAGCTTTTATGTTTTTAGTGGTCGCTAGTTTTCATTTGTCTATTGTGTGTTTGGACTTCAAATTTTTATCATTAATGAAATATTGGGGCAATATAAATTAGCACGCTTTCTTATTTGAGAACTACAATTGCTATTGGTTATATGAGTGTTGGTGAAACAATCACACAAGCATCAGAGAGTGGATTTAGCTCTATTGGATAAAATTTTCATGTCTGACAAAAGTACATGCCAGGGAGTACTTATAGGGGGTGGAGTCATTGTCAATCCTATTACTATCCCCATTTTACCAATGAATCTGCCATTACATCAAAATTAGACCTTCTCTAATCAAAAGGGCAGTCTAGTCATTACATAGTCGGACCAGCATTTCTACTTCATCCAACAGGCTTCGCAGGATGAGACGGGTCATCGGCATAGGTCTTTATGGGCATGACCCATGCTAGCTTTGTTTCGCTCACCCTTGGCTTTGCTTCTCTACGAGGTGGCCCAATCACCTTTGGCCCTTCGTTGTCGACTTCATCTTTTTACCTTTGGCTCTGCTCTTTAGACATCACCAAAGGGCTATGAAGGTTCTCCCTTGTTTATTAATTGCGAAGTCTCTCGTGAACAAGAAAGACAATTTGCAGTACATTAGTTAGAAACTTGTTAATTGGCTTTTGGGAAAGTGATGATATTCGAGGTTGAAAGCCCAACAATGAGTAAATACCATTTTTTTCATTTCACACTATTGGCAAATAGGGCTCGCTTATCATCATAAGCCTACTTATTTAATTTTTCTTCTCTACTACCTTTATCCATTCACTCAGACCCCTTCTCTATTCTCTTCTTTCCTAGATAGTTCTGGTTGGGTTCATAAACCCGGGGTCCCTCATGGACCGGCTTCCCAACAAAGGCTCAGCCTAGCAAGCAACGTTGCAAACAAGCACGCAACTCATGGGCCAGCCCAAATTACCTAAACAATAGGCCAGAAGGATGATCCAATCACCAACCGAAAGGTCTAGCCAAGGACGAACGGCACCCGTTTCTGACTCTGGCCCACCTCTTCGACCGGAGCGCTCGCTTTGGTCTCTAGCCCACCTCCGAACGACCTCTCTGACTGGAAGGCCTGGCCAAAGCACTACTTCTGACTTTGACCCATGTCTCCAATTAAGGATGCACCAAACCCCTGCTCACTGATCTTCTCCATCAGGCACATTCAGAGCTAACTAGGACTAACCGACCAGGGACGCCCGCTCGGTAAGGACCAGAGAACAGGCGGAGAAAGTAAGGCAGGGCGCACAAGTCAAACTACAATACCAAGGACCGTACCCTACGCACCTGCTAGGCAGTACTCTATGACCTCCCTAGCATGACAAAACCCAAGCAGTGTTGTAGGCGCCGACATTTTCCCCTATAGTATGGCGCCACTAACTCCCTTACTATGAAGCTCCCCCCACATGCCTCTAGGCATCGACAGTTTTGTGGGCACTGGCATTTACCATACCAGGTGAACATGGTAAAACCCCTTGCATGCCTCCAAATATCAACAGTGTGGCAGGCGCCGACATCTACCATACCTAAAGAAGACAACACAACCAACCACATGCATCTGACATCCAATAGTGTTGTGGCCGCCTACCATCATCTTGTACACGCCGGCGTGGGAAGAAAGACTTAGCAGCAAATGTACTCCTTCCCTCTCACTTGTAAGGCCATCCCCTTCATCTATAAAAGGGGATGTGCTCTCTTCCAATAGACAGATTCATTCAGATCGATCAAGTTCATTACTACACAATAGCAGAACCACCAGGTTCAAACCACGAGCACACGCTCAAACACTTACCTCATAGTGGGGCTCCTGTCACTCTTGGACCTTCCAATCGGAGTCCAACCAGACCTCTAGTACCCCCAATCTTTCTCCTTCTCGTTTGTAACCCCACTGCAAACTTTGAGCACCTAGGCTCAGGAATAAAGTCACCGACTGACTCAAACTGGATGTAGGGCACGTTTCCTAAACTAGTATAAATCCTATGTCATTGAGTGCTAGGCCACCTCTGATCACAACGTACGGCAAAACTATAAATATTTATGTGTTGGTCACTTTCTACACCGACAGTTGGCACCGTTCGCGGGGAAGACGTTGTACGTTCAACACTTTTTGGTCATTGAATGGCCCATTTTTCCACCACCTTTGCCATGGCGGGCTCAAGAAATACTACTCGCTTTGGCTCACTGGAGTTTCCCACACTCCCACCTATTGGGATGTGGGTTCCACCCGACTTTAAGCCATCCTAGGCCTTCCTCTTTGGAAGCCTGAACTTCGTCGCCGACCGGCTCAGTGTACTACACCTCCATGAGGAGGCACTCATTCTGGCACCGTCGGAGGGGCGCCCTCCATCGGCTCTGAGACGCATGATGACTTCAACGACGAGGCATCTGCGCTTCATTCTGAGCAAACTCTCTGCTGAAACCCCACTGTGAGTAATATGCATACTGTTATATACTCTCTATTTACTATCTCCCCCGATTATTCGAAGGGACCGTATTGACCGCACCGCGAACACCGTATGATCGGTTCCCCTATGGCATCGCATCCCCCATGGACGCGTGCACTCAGGGGCTCTGAAGGACGCTGGCGCCATCCCCTCACACATCCAAATTCATAGGAATGGCAAGATATGCTCCTACCACCTTCCACAAACTCCCAGATGATGAGGGTGAGAGCGATGGCTCCAGCATCGGCGACGTGGCACCTAGCCACCGTTTGTCCTAGGAGTGCGCGATGGCGGACGCTCTAGGACAGCCGCTGGTGGTTGCGGAGTCTATGTAGGCTCACACCCCTCTGGTCTCGCATGTGGGGGCCCTCACATTTGCGTAAGAGCACACCGAGGAACAGCGACAACGGTGGTAGAACCAGCCACCGCCTACGCCGGCGCGCTCGGTGTAGCATGTTGTGCCCCATGCACATGACCCGGCGGGTGGCGCCCGGGGTCACGCCCGCTAGGTCCAACACGACATCATGAATGAGGGGAATGATCCCCCATAGTTCGCTCGGGCTAGCCAGAACATCACTGCTGCGGCAATGCTTCTATGTGGCATTTCTGAGCCCATCGACCCCTAGGAGCGGGCGTTCTACCGGAACATACGGGTGCTGGTAGATGCCACCGTCGTTCAATAGGTGGAAAGCTCCACATTGTGACTCCAACACACACCCACTCTCCCCACCGGGGGAGTGGGGACGTGCTAGACAGATTGCTCCATCCGCTCGCTGCTATAGCCACCAAGTGCTACTCGGGAGGCAGCGGCCGTGCCGCAATCCGACCTGGCGCCTGCTCTACACCAACTACCGGTACACGGATGGCCTAGTCCTCACCAAGATGCTCATAGCATCATCAGCAATCGACGTCAAGCCTGGCATGATGATGACATCCACCGGGCGGTGTTGAGCACAGGCAATGTGGGTCCTGGCCAAACCATCGAGGGGAGCGGTGAAACGTGCCCCGGGCATGGTCACCGGCCAGATGACCAGAGTCCTAGCCCTACGGGCCTAGGACCATGGGACTTTAACTAATGTATCCGGAGAGCATCGTTCCCATAGTGCTTTCGACCGCCCACCAACATCACCAAGTACACTGGGGAGACAAACACTGGCATTTGGCTCAAAGATTTCCAACTCACCTATCGAGCTGGAGGGGTGGAGATGACTATTTCATCATTCAGTATCCCCCCATCTGTGTGGGGGAACAAGTTCGGGCATGCCTTGAATTCCTCCTGTACGACAGCATCCATAGCTGGACAGACCTCAAGAGGGTCTTTGTTGGAAATTTCTAGGGGACATATGTCCACCCTGGAAACTCCTAGGACCTCAAGAGCTGCCAGCAGGAGCCCAGCGAGTCCCTATGAGATTACATCCATAGGTTCTCCCAACGATGCAACTCCCTCCTTGATGTCATCGATGCGGATGTCATCAGTGCATTCCTCTCTGGGATGACCTACGAGTCCCTAATCCACAAGCTTGGCTGTCTAAAACCCCGTACCACCCGTGAACTGCTCAACGTTGCCACTAACCATGCCTCTGGCGAGGAGGCGGTCGGAGCAGTCTTCAATGGAGGCCAGGACAAAGGCAAGGCCAAGCGCATGGACCAAGATGAGGGCCCCTCCACATAGAGGTGCAAGAAGAACAAAAAGGATCAGCGCTAATTAGACAACATCGCATTGGTCGCCGTGGTTGATCGCACGGACAAGCTGCCCCAATAGGGACTACTTGACCACTTCAACAAGCTCATGGATAGCACGTGCACCAACCATGCCTACCCGTTCAAGCACCTCTAAAAGGACTACGAGCTCCTCAAATGTTTCCTATGATAGGCCGGTGGGCCAAAAGAAGGAGACAGCAAAGAGACGGTAGCCAAGAAAGGAGGTGCAGTGGGCAAGGATAGAGATAGCTTCCCCGACCCTGAGGAATGCATCATGATCTTTGGTGGATCTGACACCATTTAGTCCAAACGCCAGCACAAGGTGCTCTATAGGGAGGCAAGCGCCGCCAAGACGGCCATCCCCTCCTTCCTCAGCTAGTCAGAATCTTCGATCACCTTCAATCAGAGGGACCATCCCTCCCACATCACATGACTGAGCTGTTACCCGCATGTCGTTGACCCCATCGTCTGCAAGAAGCGCCTCACCAAGGTGCTGATGGACCGACACAGTGACCTCAACATCCTCTAAGTCGACACCCTCAATGCCATGTGCATCCCTCGATCAGAAATTTGACTAGCGGGCTCTCCCTTCCATGGGGTGATCCTAGGAGCGCAGGCATACCCGCTCAGGCAAATTGACCTGCCCATCACGTTTGGCAATCGAGCCAACTTCCGCTCGAAGGTCCTCACCATCGAAGTGGTGGACTTTCTAGGGTCCTACCACACCATCTTGGGGCGGCCATGCTACGCCAAATTCATGATGATCCCCAACTACACCTACTTCAAGTTGAAGATGTTGGGACCGAATGGCGTCATCACTGTGAGCAGCGCCTTTTCGTATGCCTTCATGTGTGACCGCGAGCATTTTGAGCTCACCATAGTGGTCATCAACTCGTTCGAGCTTCCACGGCTTAGGGAGTCATCGACCCCGACAGTCCTAGACTTCAACAAACCACACTCCTCAATGGCCTTCTGCCCGCTTGAGGAAACCAAGGCAGTGGGAATCGACCCTACCAAAATGGTGCGGATCGGGACCTAGCTCCCGGCCAAATAGGAATGCGAGCTCATCGATTTCCTACATGCCAATCGCGATGTCTTTGCATGGAAGCCATCCAACATGCCAGGCATACCATAGGACATCACCGAGCACGAGTTGCGCCTTATCCTGGGCTCAAAGCCCGCTAAGCAACACCTGTGTTGTTTCCACGATGAAAGGCGTAGGGCCATAGGCGAAGAAATCGCTAAACTCCTGGCAGCCAGATTTATCAGAGAGATATTCCACTCTGACTGGCTTGCTAATCCCATTCTTGTTAAAAAGAAGACCAGGAAATGGAGAATATGCATTGATTATACTGGCCTCAACAAAGCGTATCCAAAGGACCACTTTCCTTTGCCACGCATAGACCAGATAGTTGACTCCACCTCGGGTTGTGAGATCCTCTCCTTTCTAGATGCCTACTCGGGCTATCACTAGATCGTGATGAAAGAGTCTGATCAGCTCGCAACCTCGTTCATCACCCCGTATGGTTCGTACTGCTACATGACATGCCTTTCGGCCTAAAAAACACTGGCGCCACCTACCAAAGGTGCATGCAGCAATGCTTCGCTGACCAAATCAACCCGCTCGATCAGCCTGATCAAGCCGAGCGGCCAAGACCAACGATCGTCGTCTATGTTGATGACATAGTGGTCAAAACAGCTCAAGCTTATGACCTGATCGCAAACTTGGCTGCAATGTTCATGAACCTTTGAAGGTTCAATATTAGATTGAATCTTGAGAAATGTGTTTTTGGGGTTCCAAAGGGGAAACTACTAGGATACATTATGTCCAAACACGGCATCGAGGCCAACCCTAAAAAAATCATAGACATTTCCAACATGGGCCCCATACGCAACATCAAGGGCATGCAAAGGCTCACCGGCTGTCTGGCCGCTCTAAGCCAGTTCATCTCTCAGCTTGGTGAATGAGGGATGCCACTCTACAAGCTCCTTAAAAAGATGGACGCCTTCATCTGGACTAAGGAAGCTTAGTAGGCTCTAGAGAGCCTCAAAGCATCCTTGATGTTGGCCCCAATCCTCGTCGCTCCTGAACGAGGAGAAACCCTCCTCCACTACATCGCGGCCAGCAACCATGTGGTAAGCGCCGCCCTAGTCATCAAAAGGAAGGAACCGGGACACCACCTTAAGGTCCAGCGGCCCATATACATCATTGGGGAGGTACTCACCAACCCCAAGGTCTGGTACCCTAGGTGTAGAAGCTCCTATACACCGTGCTGATTGCAACCCAGAAGCTCCTGCACTACTTCACTGACCATGAAGTCACGGTCGTCACTTCATACCTGCTCGAAGACATCGTTCGCAACCACAATGCTGCGGGATGAATCTCCAAGTGGGCACTCAAACTCATGGGCCATGACATCAGGTATATCCCCCATACCGCCATTAAGTCTCAAGCTCTCACATATTTTGTTGCCGAATGGATGGAGGTCCAACTACTGACCCTAGATATCACCCATGAGTACTGGACAATGTACTTTGACGGGTCCGTCATGGCGCCCGGATCGGGGGCTGGAGTGTTTTGATCTCCCCAGATGGGAGTAGGCTCCGCTATGCCATCTGCCTCCACTTTTTAGCCTCAAACAATGCCACAGAGTATGAGGCCCTCATCACCGGACTATGTATTGCCATCAAACTTGGTGCTACATGACTCTACGTTCATGGTGACTTGGAGCTGGTCATCGATCAGGTCATGAAGGAGTCCTCCTACAAAAGCCCCCTCATGGTGGCATACTGCCAAGAGGTGCGCAAGCTTGAGGACAAATTCCAGGGAATCAAGTTGGATCATGTCCCACGAAAGGACAATGATGCCACCAATTTTCTCACAAAATTGGCCACCAAGCAGGATCCATCCTCGAGCGGGATCTTCATCAACGATCTCCACGAGCCATCTGCCCGTGTCCTGGAAGGTTGTAACACCCCGGGTGTTTAAATATTAAAAACATGACATGTCATCATATGCATTGCAAGGCAATTAGTCAAATTGCAAACTTTGATATGCATTCACTAAAACAAGTTTACATTTGTGTTATGAGTGTTGAATTGAATTGTTTGAATCATGTCCAAATTTGGTTTGGATTTGAATTTTCCAGAAAAACCTAATTTTCAGTATTTAAATCCTACCCTGAAAATCCATTTTAAAATCTAAGCATATTTTGGGGTTGAGCCTTAAAGCAAAAGTTTAGAGCTTGACAAGTTATACAAAGTTTATTTTTGGAGTTTTTCAAGTTGTTTAGAAAAATTTGGAGTAATTCAAAAAGGCGTAATTCGCTAAATATCCCCTATTTGAATTTAAAAGATCATTTCAAAATGTAGACTGAATTAGGGGTTGGTTATAAAAGCAAAGTTGTAGAACTTTTGATTTTGAACAACTTTTGTTTTTGGAGATTTTTGAGTTGTTATGAAAATTTGGGAGTAATTTGTGAAATTTGGCGAATGGCAAATCTATAATTTTGGTGAACAGTGTCCATCGCCGAAGCTACATTGCCGGCGTTTCCTTCTTTGGCGTTCTAGGCGCGGTCGTGGCCATTTTGGCATCGTGCTGGCGTGGTGAAGGCCACAGCGCAGCTTCCTCGAGCTTCTTGGCCCCCTTTATAGCCTGAGCCGCCGTCGTCTTTGCCCTTTCTTCTTGCTCTGTTTTTTCCCGTCACCTTGCTCATCTCCGGCGAGCCTGCACCATCGTTGTTGTGCTCCACCATCGCTGATAAGCTAGTTCCAGCTTCACTTACTCCTTGCGCATCCAGCCAACCCACCAATTCGGCTTGTCTTCACCGAAAACTCAAGTTGCATCATCTTCTTCCTCGCGGCCGGCAACTCCTCCGCCGTGCACGATTCTCCGTGGCCAGAACTCCACGGTGCATCTCCGTCCCTGGTTTTGGTTGATTCCATTTCGTTTCGATGCTGTGGTACCTAATCCATAGTTGGTTGCTCATTTTGACCACTGCAGTCGCCGGTTCTTCCTCACCAACGATCTTTGCTCCGTCGTGATCACCGTGATCGTCGTCACGCCTCTCCGTTGCTTCTCTGACCTCGCTCCTTGCTTCAACGCGTTCGGGGTGAGCCACTAGTGCTTCCTGGATCCTTTGTTTGAGCTCTACCGGTTGCATGCTGCCGGCGTAGCGTTGCCATGCCACCGCGTCCGCCATGGCTGACGTCGAGCTAGTATAGGGCCGTAAGCAGTGCTGATAGGGACGTCAATCAATGCGCCTAGTCTTGGTGATCGTTTTGGTACTTTGGTCGTCGTCGTTAGACTCACCGTCGACGAGTTTACGTCGGTCAGCGCCGTCACCGTCGTGGTCAAACACGCGAGGTTAGGGATGACAGGTGGGACCTATTGTCAGCGACTCAGCGTTCAAATGGATTTTTCTATTTTCATATTTGAATGAATAGTCTCTGTTTTTGTAATTTTTGTGTAGATTTATTTAGTGCTCCAAAAATTATGAAAATTTTTGTGTGACTTCTCTGTGATGTATAGTATTTAAGAAAAATATGAAATGATGTTTTTCAGTACTTTTTGAATGTGATAAAATTTGCTCAATTTATTAATAAATGGATTTCCATGATTTTTCTAGGCTTATTTAATTGTCCAAAAATTATGAAATTTGTTTTCCCAATTACTCATTATGTAATGAACATTTGTAAAAATTTTGAGCTCAATTAGAAAAAGTTGATTTATTTCATAATTTTGAATTAAATAATTAATTCATAAAAGCAAATAGTAACCTTTAATGAATTAGGTTTTTGTTTGAATTTTTGATTGAGTGATGTCCTTGAGTCATTAGTTGATAATGATCCTTGGCAATTGATATGTGTGTTACGAAAAAGATTTAGTTCATTGACTTGCAACTGTACCGTGAAGGAAAGTTGTATTCGAATTGTTAATTTTCGCATACATCATCGAGCATCATGTTTCGTATCCCGCATCATGTTAAATATGGCATTGTTACTATGTGTAGTGAACGAAGGCAAACACGTGATAGTTAATCAAGTTGTGGAAGAGGTTAATCTGTCTGTTGAGGTCGGATCGAATACTTGTGAAACGTCATAGGAACCGGACTTTTCCGTCAATGAAATCAAGCCCCGGATGCATACAACCCTACCTTGTATTTTACAAATTGATTTCGCTTTTGCTTCTCTTTACTGCATTAAGTGATTAGGAGTCAAGTGAAAAACAAATTGGTGCATTAACAACCTTGTTATTCCATATTTACCATATTACTAGTTTTAAATTCGTATGGGCCTAGTTTTGCTTAGCTATGCTTAGAACAATGAAAGTCGGTTGATTACCTGCCACCTGCGAACTTTAAATGGAATTTTGGTTAACTTATGTTATCATGTGATACAGGAATGTGGAGTAATAAATCTAGACCGGGCGGACTCGGTGTATGTGAGCCATAAGACATGGAGGTCTTGTGAGCAGGTTCTTTCCGCCTATGTTGATTAAGGCACGTCCGTTGTTGAATTGCATGAGGTGAGAATTTGTAGTACTAACCACATACTCCGGTAAGCCTGAACTTGGCAATTCTAGTATGAGAATGGCTACTCGCGTACTAGGAGTGGAGAGATGGCGGGAATAGCGTGTACCCACGTGGCCATGGGCTCGATTCTTGTTTAGAGGATCCGAGGGTAGGTTGGTATATGTAGGTCGGGGACCTGCATATGTCGTGTGGTCTGGAATTCTCAGCTAGGTTTTAATCGGTTCAAATCGTCGTTGCTCCTCGGTCATAGAGACTCAACTCATTGTTCATCATCGTAGTATTAATAACTGGAACTCGAATAAGGCTTGTGAAGGTATTGGATATGAAGTTTCATGATCTCAGCACGGATCGTGTCAACTTTGTATATAATTTTTATGAAGTTTTCTATATAAAAAATTTTGTTAAAAGAGCATTTACGCAAAAGAACTTTGATTATTGTTAAAGCCATACCTTGAATCCCATGAGCCGGCATTCCTGAGTTCTTTCAGTTTTAATTCGGTTAAGTCTTGTTGAGTACTTTTGTACTCAGGGTTCGTTGACCCTTGTTGCAGGTGAGCCTCATGAGCAGATCTATTTTGGATCGTGCTGCATGACTATTGTTCGTTCTGACGATGAGAAGTAAATGTGTGATCCTTGGGCAGGATGTTTATTTTGTGTGTTATGTATATGTTAATTATGCCACTCCACTACTACTATGGTTTGTAATAATTATCGAACTTAGTTTGTAAGGTTTGAAATAACTGGTTTATAAACTATGTTATCATAAGACTTCTGCTATTTTTACTCTGGTGTTGATATTTGAATAAATGTTGTAATACTGCAATAACTCTGTAACGTGATCTTGCTCAGAAATTATGGATGATTCGGGGTTCCCTGAGGACACCCGACAGTCTTTTTAAGTTAATGGAAACATATGCATAGATGTCAAAGGTCGTCAGATAGTGACAGGTGCATGTGGGCCCTATAACTTAGGAGGTTCTGCCATAGAATGGTATCAGAGCAATCGTTACAAGGTTTTTGTTGTATTGTTTTACAAAAACTTCAAAATGATTTGGGATGACTAAATTTAACTTGCTAATTTGGTCCAAATTGCTTCATACTTATCTTATTTCTTTCTCACCATTCCTTATTTGATTAAAAGGGTCTTGTGTGGTGGAGTAGTAATCTTACTATGCCCTATATAAAAATAAATGTTGTATATGTGCATTATAAACTTTGATGTTTTTGTTCATAAGAACGATTCATGCATCATTATTAATTCACTCGTTACTTCCTTCACCTCTTAGTCTGGAGTTAAGTAGTGAGACTGGTTTGGGTAATGTAATCCATCATAGCTGCTCTTTAGACTTTGATCAAATGGTTTTACTTGGATTAAATTGGTTTCCTACAGTATGGCTCGTGCCAAGATGATGCCCCGTAAGTCCACTGGACCCAAAGGAGTTCCTCGTCACCAACTTGCCCCTAGAAATGATGGTGCTAGCAGTAGCAGTTCTATGCCTGATCCCCAAGCAGAGATACAGAGGATTTCTACAGAATTAGCACAAGCTACTAGAGATATGGCTTTGGATGCTATACAGGTAGGAGAATTATGTTGTAACACCCTAGGTGTTAGCCTTGCATAAATTGACTGCATTGCATGAGCATGAGCATCAAGCATTCATATTTAAGCTTTTACAATTGAAACATTTGATTGAAACATTTGCAACATGCTTGTTATTTCATGTCTCCTTGTATCTATGCATATGATCATGAGTGAATACATGTAAATTGTGGATGTGAGTCACTAAAACATATTAGCTACACTTATGATGACTAGTGGAACAATGTTCATGAAGATCATTTTTGACTAATCAAGTACTTAAGTGATGCTATTCATGTGGACCTGGATAGCTCTATGTGTGACCAATGCATGAAATGAGTGGGTGACCTTACAAATAGCTTAAACATGTTTAGAAGATTATTATGAACAACTTTGGTATTCATGGTTAGGGCTAAAGTGGTCACTAAGTCATAGTTCATGAATAAGCCAACTTTTAAATGTAGCATGTTTGACCAAGTTTGAACTATGTGCTAGAGACTTTGCATGGAGGTGGTCATTAAAGCAAAGTTGTGGTTTTTGGCAAAAGGAACAACTTTTATTTTTGGGTCATAGACTGGTTTAGCTCCTAACATGCTTGAATTAGGCTCACAAGAATCATCAATTCCTTGTTTTCAACACTTAGCAAAAATTTCTAAGTCATAAACCCTGACAGTGCTGACAGGCGTCATTTTGAGATGATATAACTCGAGTTTGGTTGAGAATTAGGGCATGAGTTCTAAACAAGAATTGGAGCTGGTACATAGGTCTACAATTTATGTTTAGGTTGTTCGCACGATGGAGCTGTGGATTTTCTGTTTGATCGCCGTGAAATCGCGCTGTCAGGCTTGCATCGCGGATCATCAATTCCCTTGTCATTTTTGCATAGGATGTTTTACTTGGTAAGATGGCATGAAACTTTTGCAGTAGTCTATTGGTAGCACTAGTAAGCCACTGTAAATTTTTGAGAATTTATGATGCACCTATAGTATATGTTTATTATTTACCCTAATTATTTAATTAGATTAAGAAAGGCAATTAAATAATTAGATTGTGATTAAGCATTATGTTTTCTATGGTTCTTATGTTGCATAGTAACTGTTGATGTCAATGGTAAGACTTAGAAGCCATTGATTGTATACAAATAACTAATTATCGCTTATTCATTCAAATACAAGACTGCATGTGTAGTTTTGATTATGGGGATGATTTCATATGGATAATGGTCTCTACTATAAAACTTGTTAATAACAAAGTTGTAGATAACTTGCTAATCTACCTTGTGTAAAATTTTTAGTCATAGGACTTAGAGTTTTCGAGTTCTAGCTGTTACAAGTTTTCTGTCCGAAAGGTTTACTTTCTGGATAGATTTGATTGAATGATTTATTTGCCCAATATAACTCTTGAATCACAGTGAGAGTATTAAACGAAAGTTGTAGATAATTTTATAAGCTTTCCAGAAAGTCTAAGATCACCACATTTGGATAAGTAGAACTTCAGTTATGAGTAAAACAAATAGCTGCTATTTTGCGATATAATAAATGCATTATTGAAGTAGTGATTAAATAATCAAGAAGAGATATGCACATACTCAGTAAAATGCGATGCACTTGTTATTACTTTAACACTGTGTGGTTAAGAATGCTTGCAAGAATCCATTCATCATGTATCATCATACTGTACTTGTTGACCTGTATGCATTCACAATATCTTATGCCATACTCATACATCTAGGATCGACGGAGGAGATAACGTTGCTGGAGTTCGACGAAGGAGAGGAAGGGGATCAGCAGGAGATTCCTCAAGCCATGGCTCCCAAAGGCGAGGAGCAGAACCTAGAAGAGCTTCCGAAGTGCCCTGATCACCGCCCCACTTCCTTTCTGAAAGGCAAGCCCTGGAGCATTTTATGTCTCCCCGTATTTTACAAAATATTACTCAAGTCCTTATGATTGATGCATTAGGTTATAAGAGTTGATTGGAACCACTTGATGCATATAAATTCCTTGTCTAGAAAAGTACCTTTAACCCTGTATAGGTCCAAGATCGAATATATGCTTAGCCATGCTTAGACCGATAGAAGTCAGGTGATTTCCTGTCACCTACGAGATATAGGTGGATACCGAAGCACAGTTGGCTATATTTGCTATCGTGGAAAAGAACCATGGGGTAATGTAAATCGAGGCCAAACAGAGTCTATGGTAGGTTGACTCATGTGATTCCATCTGTGCCGATTAAGGACCGTACTGTTGTTGGACCTTTTGACAAGATTGAACGCATGCCTATCACTTAGCTGGCCGGATGACTCGTTCTGACCATAAAGCCGAGTAGCTCAACTTAGGCCGGGCCCCGCTCTATCAAAGTGCGCACTCTGGATGGTAGTAAGGATGTGCGGGGAGCCAGACTGAGCCCAAGGGTAGGCTAGGCCTGAATGTCCTGGCATTTGGTTGTCCCTGATTGTGCGGCGCTGGGCGAACCCACAAAATGTGTACTTGAGTTGTACCAAAGATGACCTAAGGCTACCATGACTGGTAGACCCGGGTTTGTGTTAGGAATAAATTCCCAGCTGGTTGAAATCGATTCGAATCACCGTCTCTCCCAGATAGTGAGAAACTTGGCTAGCTCCAACCTCATAGTAATTGTATTATGGAATATGATGGTTCAAATAAACATGGAATTATAATACCTGCTATGGTTACTATTGTATGCTCTTAAAATGATATACCACATGTTTGGCATAGGATAGCTGCTAATTTAGAGATGGATGGTCATAATCAACTTGATAACAAAATTATAATTGTATAACTAAGTTAATCGCTTTTTATGCAAAATGTTGTCAAGCTATCTCCACTTATACAGCCTTGCATAATCCTTGGAGTTAGTTGATTTCTGGTTTATGATGGGTAAGTCTAGCTGAGTACCTTCTCGTACTCAGGGTTTATTTACCATTGTTGCAGATAGCACTGTTTATCATGGTTATTGCAAGAGTTGCTTCTATCCCGCTGTGGATGAGGAGTAAGCCTTGGGCAGGCTTCTTTATTAATCCCTCTATATGCTTTTGTGGACTGTGATCGTATGTTGGCACTGTATCAAACTATGTTGGCAAGTGCTACTTTCAAACTTAATTTGCTTCCACTTTTATTTATCAAACTTGGTTTGTAATAACTTTGTTTCATACTCTGATGATGGAAATGTTTCTGTGAACTTTATGTAATATGTGGCATGTATGTTGAATTATGTACGATCTTGGTTGTTGTAAATCGTTTA
Source organism: Miscanthus floridulus (assembly GCF_019320115.1). NCBI lineage: Eukaryota > Viridiplantae > Streptophyta > Magnoliopsida > Poales > Poaceae > Miscanthus > Miscanthus floridulus. Next base: position 108,634,171 of record NC_089596.1, read on the forward strand.
TCGAGACCCGTCGTGGTACTCGATGGACTATCGGGTTTATATGGGTTCAAGTATGACAGTGCGACCGCTTGTGGGCCACCATTGTACTTGTACTCTTATAAATTGGTCGGTTCTACGACATCTGTCGCCGCCACGGTCGTTCCTTTATTATGTGCTAATGGTAGGTTAATTAATGGAACATTTTTTATGTGCTAAGGGAATGTTATTATGTGCTAATGGCAGGTTAATTGATGGAATGATTTTTCACTAATGAATCACCAATTCTCATGGTAATTAACTTCAATATTGCAGTGTGGTGCACTAGTGCGTGTGGTGCATGGGGGTAGCATATGCTTGTGCTAGCGGTGGATGCAGCACTAGACTAGCGATAGAACAGGGATCTAGTGTCGCGGAGAGCCGACCAACTCACGTGGGTGACAGCCATGACTCTAGCAGTCCGGTGAGTGTGGGCGAGCAGCGGTTCTAGGAAGCATGCATGGGCAAGCTCAGCAGCCTCTATAGGGACCCATTCCCATGCCCATCGAGGTGCCATAGTGGCCATACTAGGAGCTCAGGGATGGAGAGGTCCCTTTCCAGCTACCCGCCAGACAACGTCCACTTGAGTCATGTGCTCTTGATGAAGTCCAGCATCAGCCTTAGCGTCTCAGCAGCGCCACAACACCATGAGCACCATGAACATGTGGATGGCTCGTGAGAAGTCATGGATGCCATGCTTCACCAGCCACACAGCATACCAAAGCCCTAGTGTGTAGAATGCGTATGGTAGGAACTAGCCACACCATAGATGCTCCTAGAGATTGTTCCTTCTAGAAGTAGCATTGGACCAAGTCACATAGGTTTGCCTCAAAGAGCCCCATGATCCTGCGCTCCACCTAGCTTGAGTACCGCCATGTTGGATCAAGAAAAATAACTATGGATGGACTAGATACGGATGGAGAAAGAAAAACCAAAGGATGGAAAGAGACTAATTAAAGATAGTCGGGGGGTGGAAAAAGAAAAAAAGCTAACATACCTAGTGGATGGACAAAAGAAAACGAACTGACGAAGCTAACATATACCAAACAAAGAAGTTGCTCATGTGTTACATTACAAGAAACCTAATACATCTAGGAATCAAACTTTGTATCATGGTTGGACATGATTTATTCTAACTCATATAAGCATGAATCATGAATATAGGTCACATACGGATATGAAGTGTCACGACCTAGAGTTGTTCCAACTAAAAACTTTTATTAGAACTTCCTTGATGACCTTGCACAGTCCCTCAAACACTCAAAGATCACCTTATCATCCTCTTTGAAGGATTCCTAGTGCTTCCTACTAGGACAAGGACTCCAAATTTGCAATTCAACTTAATCAATCCTCTCAAGTCAACCAAAGTCAACAAAGATCAAAAGATGATCAACATCGCAAAGATACTCCAAGAAGGATGCCAATCAACATCTTTGATCTCTTTATAAGTGTTTATCAACCTCTAAGACATGGAGAATGCCCCCAATGCCAAAAAAACTTTCTCTAGATCAATTTCTCAGAGTTAGAGAATTGATGGAACATCCCGACCAAATCGACGGACTGTTTGTCAATTCACTAGTTCAGTAGAATTGAGTTGGGAATGATCTATCCTCAACCCACCCAAGTTGTCCCCACTTGTCAGCTCAAAATTGAGAATGTCCTCAGCAAAGGAAAGCCAGCTCTATCAATTCACTCATCCATTTCCAGTCCTCTCCATCTCTCTCTCTCTACAAGGTTGAACTAGAGAAAGAAACTAAAGGAGGAGAAGAGAAGGATGGGAAAGAAAAGAGGAAAAGCAAGGAAGGATCAACACCATCTTAACCACCATGAGCATGTCCATCTCCTTATCCATCCATGGTTAGCTCAAGAACTCTCTTCTCCTTTTCTTGAGATCCTCTCTCAAACCCTAACCCTTGATTTCTCTATGCATGGATGAAGTATGAATCTTGGTAATTGCTCCATCATCTCAAGAGTAAGCTCAAGATCATCACTAGCTCAATCATCTCATGAATCTATCCAATTCCTCTCTAATGCATTTTTATGAATTTTTACAAGAATCCTCATGAATAGCCAAATCCCTCTCTTTTGCTTGGAAGCGGTTAAACAAGACTCCATCTTTGATCTTGGTGGCCTTGAGGTCACCAAATCTCAAAGATAAATTGTCATGCCCAATTCCATGATCTAATCTCTCATTTCTCAAGATTAAATTGATTCACAAATCAATATGATGCACATGATAACTAGAGCTCAAAACCTAGCCATCACAAGCCCAATAGGTCACCTAAACAACCATAGAAACCCCTTTAACATGCATGGTAAACATCATCGACAATCTAGGTTTGAATCACACATGAACACCATGAACAACAAAACACATAGGTTCTATCAACGCATTGATGGAGCATCCGTCATATTTTATGGATCATCTAACAACACCAACACTAAGCCAAAAATCAAAGCCGAACACTTAGCCTTCACTAGTGATGAATCCATGAATCATCCATGGGATCCATGAACCCTCTATCAACAATTAAAATTGATTTTTCCAGAGAACCTGAGAGCACAGAGTTCACCATGGATCATCCGTCAAATTCAAGGACCATCCATGAGCATAGTTTACCCAAAATGACTAAGTCCTAGCACCATGGATCATTCTGTGCAATGTTCCGTCGACACCACAGATCGTCCATCAAGTTTATCAAAATGTTCTGTCAGTTCACTCAGAGCCCAACCCAAACTTGTTAGCTTTGGGAAACAATTTCACGATCGTACATGGAAGTTTACGGACTTGTTTGTCGAATATTTTAAATGTTTAAAATGTTTAACCCTTAACCCTAGAACCTAACCACCCTATCACATGTTTAGATATAAATTAGTATGACATTAATCCACTGTTAGATCACTCATCAAAACTCTCTATCTTGAATCACTCTCATATGCTATTTATCTCTCAATTCAATCAAGTGAGCTCGTCTCCAACTCTTTTGATGTCTTCTCACGAGTTAACCTAGGGTGTGAGGAACATTTATGTGTCATCATGATCACCCTTGGTCATCAGAACTTCATGATTAGAACGCACCACTATTACTAACCTACTTTGGATACTTATTATTGTTTATTATGTGTTTGCATATCATTTAAAATGATGAACTACTTAATCAAGTCTTGCTAAGTTATACCAACTCACTTAAGCTGATCATAGCCTCTACTCAACCAATGGGTTCGGATCGCTTAAAAGCTTAGATGGCCAGCTTCATTAGAAGTCAAGTGTTAGCGGGTACTCACTCTCACTCGTGTAGGAGCTACACCGGGATAATTAATCATCACTTAAAAGTTGCAAAGGGTGTCAACTTTACTCAAATGACTCAATGTGACTAAGGACCAACCTTAATTTGGGATAATGAAGTGATGATCAATTTTGTAATCTCTACTCAAGCGAGGGGTGAGGTCATTGTGAGTGTCGAATCTCAAGTGACGTAGCTCGTGGAGTAGCTAAGGAAAGTCCATGGGATAGCAAGTTTGAGTAACCACCCATACAGACCACATATCACAAATGGGGGCGGTAAGTCAAGTACTTGGTGGTGACTTGCTTATCACATGGATTCGGTGCGAGGGGTGACATAGTGTAGACAAGATGTCGTTACATCTCTACCCAGTCAAACTATTCGTCAATTGGAGAGCCACATTGAGGAAAGGTTAGAACCATGAGGCAACCCTTATCTAGGCATGAGTATGGTGGTTCATCCTTGTTGTCCATGTAGGTATAGTTGTACACCTCTACAGAGATTCTTTTGAAAGCCTGAAGTCCTTCAAGATAGGACCAGTGTAGCATTGATGATGAAACTTGATGATGAGAAGAATTATGATCTTGATAACTTAACCATGATCTCATTGTTATTTGTCAATAATATTGTACTTGTTAATTAGAATCAAAGTATGAATCATGAGAATGTTATCTCTTTAATAAATGCCATGCTTTTTATATGAAGTTACAAAATGCCTATTAATCCTAGCATCCACCAAATATATATGTTGGTATAATCCCTGTGAGTATGAAATGTACTCAGTGCTACCAATAAGTGGTTGTGTAGGTACATTCGGCTTACTGACCATTGAGCCAGGCTTAATGACCATTGAGCCAAGCTCAATGAAGTCGAAGTGTAGTAGACCTCAGGATGGGTGTCCAAAGTGAGCTGCAAGTTACTCTGATGTTAGTGTTAAGTGACCAAGAGAAAACCTAGTTGGAGCATGGGATACTAAATGAACATGTAGATGAGATGTGCAAGATTACAATTTAATGTATTTTCTTTTATGATCAATGATGTTTCAGCAAACAGTTAAACTCTTTAATGTATAATGATTGTGATGTGTGAATGCCTTGATGAATGGTTTGTGGTGTAACTCAACCGTAAAAGATCCTAAAGAGGAGGTGCACATGGCACTCTCCTAAGGATCCTTGGTGTCGGTTTAGGCTAAGTGGGTCGATCAAGTGGATGACACACGGTTTAGCTAGGCTGAGGCACCGGACCCTCACATGAAGGGCACAAAGATAGTTTGAAAAGTAAAAAAGAATGAGATGATAGAAACTCTTTGCTCTTTAATATTAAGGTATAGATATAGATATAGATATAGATATAGATATAGATATAGATATAGATATAGATATAGATATAGATATAGATATAGATATAGATATAGATATAGATATAGATATAGATATAGATATATAGATATAGATATAACAACCTACACTACGGAGTAAGCTTTTATGTTTTTAGTGGTCGCTAGTTTTCATTTGTCTATTGTGTGTTTGGACTTCAAATTTTTATCATTAATGAAATATTGGGGCAATATAAATTAGCACGCTTTCTTATTTGAGAACTACAATTGCTATTGGTTATATGAGTGTTGGTGAAACAATCACACAAGCATCAGAGAGTGGATTTAGCTCTATTGGATAAAATTTTCATGTCTGACAAAAGTACATGCCAGGGAGTACTTATAGGGGGTGGAGTCATTGTCAATCCTATTACTATCCCCATTTTACCAATGAATCTGCCATTACATCAAAATTAGACCTTCTCTAATCAAAAGGGCAGTCTAGTCATTACATAGTCGGACCAGCATTTCTACTTCATCCAACAGGCTTCGCAGGATGAGACGGGTCATCGGCATAGGTCTTTATGGGCATGACCCATGCTAGCTTTGTTTCGCTCACCCTTGGCTTTGCTTCTCTACGAGGTGGCCCAATCACCTTTGGCCCTTCGTTGTCGACTTCATCTTTTTACCTTTGGCTCTGCTCTTTAGACATCACCAAAGGGCTATGAAGGTTCTCCCTTGTTTATTAATTGCGAAGTCTCTCGTGAACAAGAAAGACAATTTGCAGTACATTAGTTAGAAACTTGTTAATTGGCTTTTGGGAAAGTGATGATATTCGAGGTTGAAAGCCCAACAATGAGTAAATACCATTTTTTTCATTTCACACTATTGGCAAATAGGGCTCGCTTATCATCATAAGCCTACTTATTTAATTTTTCTTCTCTACTACCTTTATCCATTCACTCAGACCCCTTCTCTATTCTCTTCTTTCCTAGATAGTTCTGGTTGGGTTCATAAACCCGGGGTCCCTCATGGACCGGCTTCCCAACAAAGGCTCAGCCTAGCAAGCAACGTTGCAAACAAGCACGCAACTCATGGGCCAGCCCAAATTACCTAAACAATAGGCCAGAAGGATGATCCAATCACCAACCGAAAGGTCTAGCCAAGGACGAACGGCACCCGTTTCTGACTCTGGCCCACCTCTTCGACCGGAGCGCTCGCTTTGGTCTCTAGCCCACCTCCGAACGACCTCTCTGACTGGAAGGCCTGGCCAAAGCACTACTTCTGACTTTGACCCATGTCTCCAATTAAGGATGCACCAAACCCCTGCTCACTGATCTTCTCCATCAGGCACATTCAGAGCTAACTAGGACTAACCGACCAGGGACGCCCGCTCGGTAAGGACCAGAGAACAGGCGGAGAAAGTAAGGCAGGGCGCACAAGTCAAACTACAATACCAAGGACCGTACCCTACGCACCTGCTAGGCAGTACTCTATGACCTCCCTAGCATGACAAAACCCAAGCAGTGTTGTAGGCGCCGACATTTTCCCCTATAGTATGGCGCCACTAACTCCCTTACTATGAAGCTCCCCCCACATGCCTCTAGGCATCGACAGTTTTGTGGGCACTGGCATTTACCATACCAGGTGAACATGGTAAAACCCCTTGCATGCCTCCAAATATCAACAGTGTGGCAGGCGCCGACATCTACCATACCTAAAGAAGACAACACAACCAACCACATGCATCTGACATCCAATAGTGTTGTGGCCGCCTACCATCATCTTGTACACGCCGGCGTGGGAAGAAAGACTTAGCAGCAAATGTACTCCTTCCCTCTCACTTGTAAGGCCATCCCCTTCATCTATAAAAGGGGATGTGCTCTCTTCCAATAGACAGATTCATTCAGATCGATCAAGTTCATTACTACACAATAGCAGAACCACCAGGTTCAAACCACGAGCACACGCTCAAACACTTACCTCATAGTGGGGCTCCTGTCACTCTTGGACCTTCCAATCGGAGTCCAACCAGACCTCTAGTACCCCCAATCTTTCTCCTTCTCGTTTGTAACCCCACTGCAAACTTTGAGCACCTAGGCTCAGGAATAAAGTCACCGACTGACTCAAACTGGATGTAGGGCACGTTTCCTAAACTAGTATAAATCCTATGTCATTGAGTGCTAGGCCACCTCTGATCACAACGTACGGCAAAACTATAAATATTTATGTGTTGGTCACTTTCTACACCGACAGTTGGCACCGTTCGCGGGGAAGACGTTGTACGTTCAACACTTTTTGGTCATTGAATGGCCCATTTTTCCACCACCTTTGCCATGGCGGGCTCAAGAAATACTACTCGCTTTGGCTCACTGGAGTTTCCCACACTCCCACCTATTGGGATGTGGGTTCCACCCGACTTTAAGCCATCCTAGGCCTTCCTCTTTGGAAGCCTGAACTTCGTCGCCGACCGGCTCAGTGTACTACACCTCCATGAGGAGGCACTCATTCTGGCACCGTCGGAGGGGCGCCCTCCATCGGCTCTGAGACGCATGATGACTTCAACGACGAGGCATCTGCGCTTCATTCTGAGCAAACTCTCTGCTGAAACCCCACTGTGAGTAATATGCATACTGTTATATACTCTCTATTTACTATCTCCCCCGATTATTCGAAGGGACCGTATTGACCGCACCGCGAACACCGTATGATCGGTTCCCCTATGGCATCGCATCCCCCATGGACGCGTGCACTCAGGGGCTCTGAAGGACGCTGGCGCCATCCCCTCACACATCCAAATTCATAGGAATGGCAAGATATGCTCCTACCACCTTCCACAAACTCCCAGATGATGAGGGTGAGAGCGATGGCTCCAGCATCGGCGACGTGGCACCTAGCCACCGTTTGTCCTAGGAGTGCGCGATGGCGGACGCTCTAGGACAGCCGCTGGTGGTTGCGGAGTCTATGTAGGCTCACACCCCTCTGGTCTCGCATGTGGGGGCCCTCACATTTGCGTAAGAGCACACCGAGGAACAGCGACAACGGTGGTAGAACCAGCCACCGCCTACGCCGGCGCGCTCGGTGTAGCATGTTGTGCCCCATGCACATGACCCGGCGGGTGGCGCCCGGGGTCACGCCCGCTAGGTCCAACACGACATCATGAATGAGGGGAATGATCCCCCATAGTTCGCTCGGGCTAGCCAGAACATCACTGCTGCGGCAATGCTTCTATGTGGCATTTCTGAGCCCATCGACCCCTAGGAGCGGGCGTTCTACCGGAACATACGGGTGCTGGTAGATGCCACCGTCGTTCAATAGGTGGAAAGCTCCACATTGTGACTCCAACACACACCCACTCTCCCCACCGGGGGAGTGGGGACGTGCTAGACAGATTGCTCCATCCGCTCGCTGCTATAGCCACCAAGTGCTACTCGGGAGGCAGCGGCCGTGCCGCAATCCGACCTGGCGCCTGCTCTACACCAACTACCGGTACACGGATGGCCTAGTCCTCACCAAGATGCTCATAGCATCATCAGCAATCGACGTCAAGCCTGGCATGATGATGACATCCACCGGGCGGTGTTGAGCACAGGCAATGTGGGTCCTGGCCAAACCATCGAGGGGAGCGGTGAAACGTGCCCCGGGCATGGTCACCGGCCAGATGACCAGAGTCCTAGCCCTACGGGCCTAGGACCATGGGACTTTAACTAATGTATCCGGAGAGCATCGTTCCCATAGTGCTTTCGACCGCCCACCAACATCACCAAGTACACTGGGGAGACAAACACTGGCATTTGGCTCAAAGATTTCCAACTCACCTATCGAGCTGGAGGGGTGGAGATGACTATTTCATCATTCAGTATCCCCCCATCTGTGTGGGGGAACAAGTTCGGGCATGCCTTGAATTCCTCCTGTACGACAGCATCCATAGCTGGACAGACCTCAAGAGGGTCTTTGTTGGAAATTTCTAGGGGACATATGTCCACCCTGGAAACTCCTAGGACCTCAAGAGCTGCCAGCAGGAGCCCAGCGAGTCCCTATGAGATTACATCCATAGGTTCTCCCAACGATGCAACTCCCTCCTTGATGTCATCGATGCGGATGTCATCAGTGCATTCCTCTCTGGGATGACCTACGAGTCCCTAATCCACAAGCTTGGCTGTCTAAAACCCCGTACCACCCGTGAACTGCTCAACGTTGCCACTAACCATGCCTCTGGCGAGGAGGCGGTCGGAGCAGTCTTCAATGGAGGCCAGGACAAAGGCAAGGCCAAGCGCATGGACCAAGATGAGGGCCCCTCCACATAGAGGTGCAAGAAGAACAAAAAGGATCAGCGCTAATTAGACAACATCGCATTGGTCGCCGTGGTTGATCGCACGGACAAGCTGCCCCAATAGGGACTACTTGACCACTTCAACAAGCTCATGGATAGCACGTGCACCAACCATGCCTACCCGTTCAAGCACCTCTAAAAGGACTACGAGCTCCTCAAATGTTTCCTATGATAGGCCGGTGGGCCAAAAGAAGGAGACAGCAAAGAGACGGTAGCCAAGAAAGGAGGTGCAGTGGGCAAGGATAGAGATAGCTTCCCCGACCCTGAGGAATGCATCATGATCTTTGGTGGATCTGACACCATTTAGTCCAAACGCCAGCACAAGGTGCTCTATAGGGAGGCAAGCGCCGCCAAGACGGCCATCCCCTCCTTCCTCAGCTAGTCAGAATCTTCGATCACCTTCAATCAGAGGGACCATCCCTCCCACATCACATGACTGAGCTGTTACCCGCATGTCGTTGACCCCATCGTCTGCAAGAAGCGCCTCACCAAGGTGCTGATGGACCGACACAGTGACCTCAACATCCTCTAAGTCGACACCCTCAATGCCATGTGCATCCCTCGATCAGAAATTTGACTAGCGGGCTCTCCCTTCCATGGGGTGATCCTAGGAGCGCAGGCATACCCGCTCAGGCAAATTGACCTGCCCATCACGTTTGGCAATCGAGCCAACTTCCGCTCGAAGGTCCTCACCATCGAAGTGGTGGACTTTCTAGGGTCCTACCACACCATCTTGGGGCGGCCATGCTACGCCAAATTCATGATGATCCCCAACTACACCTACTTCAAGTTGAAGATGTTGGGACCGAATGGCGTCATCACTGTGAGCAGCGCCTTTTCGTATGCCTTCATGTGTGACCGCGAGCATTTTGAGCTCACCATAGTGGTCATCAACTCGTTCGAGCTTCCACGGCTTAGGGAGTCATCGACCCCGACAGTCCTAGACTTCAACAAACCACACTCCTCAATGGCCTTCTGCCCGCTTGAGGAAACCAAGGCAGTGGGAATCGACCCTACCAAAATGGTGCGGATCGGGACCTAGCTCCCGGCCAAATAGGAATGCGAGCTCATCGATTTCCTACATGCCAATCGCGATGTCTTTGCATGGAAGCCATCCAACATGCCAGGCATACCATAGGACATCACCGAGCACGAGTTGCGCCTTATCCTGGGCTCAAAGCCCGCTAAGCAACACCTGTGTTGTTTCCACGATGAAAGGCGTAGGGCCATAGGCGAAGAAATCGCTAAACTCCTGGCAGCCAGATTTATCAGAGAGATATTCCACTCTGACTGGCTTGCTAATCCCATTCTTGTTAAAAAGAAGACCAGGAAATGGAGAATATGCATTGATTATACTGGCCTCAACAAAGCGTATCCAAAGGACCACTTTCCTTTGCCACGCATAGACCAGATAGTTGACTCCACCTCGGGTTGTGAGATCCTCTCCTTTCTAGATGCCTACTCGGGCTATCACTAGATCGTGATGAAAGAGTCTGATCAGCTCGCAACCTCGTTCATCACCCCGTATGGTTCGTACTGCTACATGACATGCCTTTCGGCCTAAAAAACACTGGCGCCACCTACCAAAGGTGCATGCAGCAATGCTTCGCTGACCAAATCAACCCGCTCGATCAGCCTGATCAAGCCGAGCGGCCAAGACCAACGATCGTCGTCTATGTTGATGACATAGTGGTCAAAACAGCTCAAGCTTATGACCTGATCGCAAACTTGGCTGCAATGTTCATGAACCTTTGAAGGTTCAATATTAGATTGAATCTTGAGAAATGTGTTTTTGGGGTTCCAAAGGGGAAACTACTAGGATACATTATGTCCAAACACGGCATCGAGGCCAACCCTAAAAAAATCATAGACATTTCCAACATGGGCCCCATACGCAACATCAAGGGCATGCAAAGGCTCACCGGCTGTCTGGCCGCTCTAAGCCAGTTCATCTCTCAGCTTGGTGAATGAGGGATGCCACTCTACAAGCTCCTTAAAAAGATGGACGCCTTCATCTGGACTAAGGAAGCTTAGTAGGCTCTAGAGAGCCTCAAAGCATCCTTGATGTTGGCCCCAATCCTCGTCGCTCCTGAACGAGGAGAAACCCTCCTCCACTACATCGCGGCCAGCAACCATGTGGTAAGCGCCGCCCTAGTCATCAAAAGGAAGGAACCGGGACACCACCTTAAGGTCCAGCGGCCCATATACATCATTGGGGAGGTACTCACCAACCCCAAGGTCTGGTACCCTAGGTGTAGAAGCTCCTATACACCGTGCTGATTGCAACCCAGAAGCTCCTGCACTACTTCACTGACCATGAAGTCACGGTCGTCACTTCATACCTGCTCGAAGACATCGTTCGCAACCACAATGCTGCGGGATGAATCTCCAAGTGGGCACTCAAACTCATGGGCCATGACATCAGGTATATCCCCCATACCGCCATTAAGTCTCAAGCTCTCACATATTTTGTTGCCGAATGGATGGAGGTCCAACTACTGACCCTAGATATCACCCATGAGTACTGGACAATGTACTTTGACGGGTCCGTCATGGCGCCCGGATCGGGGGCTGGAGTGTTTTGATCTCCCCAGATGGGAGTAGGCTCCGCTATGCCATCTGCCTCCACTTTTTAGCCTCAAACAATGCCACAGAGTATGAGGCCCTCATCACCGGACTATGTATTGCCATCAAACTTGGTGCTACATGACTCTACGTTCATGGTGACTTGGAGCTGGTCATCGATCAGGTCATGAAGGAGTCCTCCTACAAAAGCCCCCTCATGGTGGCATACTGCCAAGAGGTGCGCAAGCTTGAGGACAAATTCCAGGGAATCAAGTTGGATCATGTCCCACGAAAGGACAATGATGCCACCAATTTTCTCACAAAATTGGCCACCAAGCAGGATCCATCCTCGAGCGGGATCTTCATCAACGATCTCCACGAGCCATCTGCCCGTGTCCTGGAAGGTTGTAACACCCCGGGTGTTTAAATATTAAAAACATGACATGTCATCATATGCATTGCAAGGCAATTAGTCAAATTGCAAACTTTGATATGCATTCACTAAAACAAGTTTACATTTGTGTTATGAGTGTTGAATTGAATTGTTTGAATCATGTCCAAATTTGGTTTGGATTTGAATTTTCCAGAAAAACCTAATTTTCAGTATTTAAATCCTACCCTGAAAATCCATTTTAAAATCTAAGCATATTTTGGGGTTGAGCCTTAAAGCAAAAGTTTAGAGCTTGACAAGTTATACAAAGTTTATTTTTGGAGTTTTTCAAGTTGTTTAGAAAAATTTGGAGTAATTCAAAAAGGCGTAATTCGCTAAATATCCCCTATTTGAATTTAAAAGATCATTTCAAAATGTAGACTGAATTAGGGGTTGGTTATAAAAGCAAAGTTGTAGAACTTTTGATTTTGAACAACTTTTGTTTTTGGAGATTTTTGAGTTGTTATGAAAATTTGGGAGTAATTTGTGAAATTTGGCGAATGGCAAATCTATAATTTTGGTGAACAGTGTCCATCGCCGAAGCTACATTGCCGGCGTTTCCTTCTTTGGCGTTCTAGGCGCGGTCGTGGCCATTTTGGCATCGTGCTGGCGTGGTGAAGGCCACAGCGCAGCTTCCTCGAGCTTCTTGGCCCCCTTTATAGCCTGAGCCGCCGTCGTCTTTGCCCTTTCTTCTTGCTCTGTTTTTTCCCGTCACCTTGCTCATCTCCGGCGAGCCTGCACCATCGTTGTTGTGCTCCACCATCGCTGATAAGCTAGTTCCAGCTTCACTTACTCCTTGCGCATCCAGCCAACCCACCAATTCGGCTTGTCTTCACCGAAAACTCAAGTTGCATCATCTTCTTCCTCGCGGCCGGCAACTCCTCCGCCGTGCACGATTCTCCGTGGCCAGAACTCCACGGTGCATCTCCGTCCCTGGTTTTGGTTGATTCCATTTCGTTTCGATGCTGTGGTACCTAATCCATAGTTGGTTGCTCATTTTGACCACTGCAGTCGCCGGTTCTTCCTCACCAACGATCTTTGCTCCGTCGTGATCACCGTGATCGTCGTCACGCCTCTCCGTTGCTTCTCTGACCTCGCTCCTTGCTTCAACGCGTTCGGGGTGAGCCACTAGTGCTTCCTGGATCCTTTGTTTGAGCTCTACCGGTTGCATGCTGCCGGCGTAGCGTTGCCATGCCACCGCGTCCGCCATGGCTGACGTCGAGCTAGTATAGGGCCGTAAGCAGTGCTGATAGGGACGTCAATCAATGCGCCTAGTCTTGGTGATCGTTTTGGTACTTTGGTCGTCGTCGTTAGACTCACCGTCGACGAGTTTACGTCGGTCAGCGCCGTCACCGTCGTGGTCAAACACGCGAGGTTAGGGATGACAGGTGGGACCTATTGTCAGCGACTCAGCGTTCAAATGGATTTTTCTATTTTCATATTTGAATGAATAGTCTCTGTTTTTGTAATTTTTGTGTAGATTTATTTAGTGCTCCAAAAATTATGAAAATTTTTGTGTGACTTCTCTGTGATGTATAGTATTTAAGAAAAATATGAAATGATGTTTTTCAGTACTTTTTGAATGTGATAAAATTTGCTCAATTTATTAATAAATGGATTTCCATGATTTTTCTAGGCTTATTTAATTGTCCAAAAATTATGAAATTTGTTTTCCCAATTACTCATTATGTAATGAACATTTGTAAAAATTTTGAGCTCAATTAGAAAAAGTTGATTTATTTCATAATTTTGAATTAAATAATTAATTCATAAAAGCAAATAGTAACCTTTAATGAATTAGGTTTTTGTTTGAATTTTTGATTGAGTGATGTCCTTGAGTCATTAGTTGATAATGATCCTTGGCAATTGATATGTGTGTTACGAAAAAGATTTAGTTCATTGACTTGCAACTGTACCGTGAAGGAAAGTTGTATTCGAATTGTTAATTTTCGCATACATCATCGAGCATCATGTTTCGTATCCCGCATCATGTTAAATATGGCATTGTTACTATGTGTAGTGAACGAAGGCAAACACGTGATAGTTAATCAAGTTGTGGAAGAGGTTAATCTGTCTGTTGAGGTCGGATCGAATACTTGTGAAACGTCATAGGAACCGGACTTTTCCGTCAATGAAATCAAGCCCCGGATGCATACAACCCTACCTTGTATTTTACAAATTGATTTCGCTTTTGCTTCTCTTTACTGCATTAAGTGATTAGGAGTCAAGTGAAAAACAAATTGGTGCATTAACAACCTTGTTATTCCATATTTACCATATTACTAGTTTTAAATTCGTATGGGCCTAGTTTTGCTTAGCTATGCTTAGAACAATGAAAGTCGGTTGATTACCTGCCACCTGCGAACTTTAAATGGAATTTTGGTTAACTTATGTTATCATGTGATACAGGAATGTGGAGTAATAAATCTAGACCGGGCGGACTCGGTGTATGTGAGCCATAAGACATGGAGGTCTTGTGAGCAGGTTCTTTCCGCCTATGTTGATTAAGGCACGTCCGTTGTTGAATTGCATGAGGTGAGAATTTGTAGTACTAACCACATACTCCGGTAAGCCTGAACTTGGCAATTCTAGTATGAGAATGGCTACTCGCGTACTAGGAGTGGAGAGATGGCGGGAATAGCGTGTACCCACGTGGCCATGGGCTCGATTCTTGTTTAGAGGATCCGAGGGTAGGTTGGTATATGTAGGTCGGGGACCTGCATATGTCGTGTGGTCTGGAATTCTCAGCTAGGTTTTAATCGGTTCAAATCGTCGTTGCTCCTCGGTCATAGAGACTCAACTCATTGTTCATCATCGTAGTATTAATAACTGGAACTCGAATAAGGCTTGTGAAGGTATTGGATATGAAGTTTCATGATCTCAGCACGGATCGTGTCAACTTTGTATATAATTTTTATGAAGTTTTCTATATAAAAAATTTTGTTAAAAGAGCATTTACGCAAAAGAACTTTGATTATTGTTAAAGCCATACCTTGAATCCCATGAGCCGGCATTCCTGAGTTCTTTCAGTTTTAATTCGGTTAAGTCTTGTTGAGTACTTTTGTACTCAGGGTTCGTTGACCCTTGTTGCAGGTGAGCCTCATGAGCAGATCTATTTTGGATCGTGCTGCATGACTATTGTTCGTTCTGACGATGAGAAGTAAATGTGTGATCCTTGGGCAGGATGTTTATTTTGTGTGTTATGTATATGTTAATTATGCCACTCCACTACTACTATGGTTTGTAATAATTATCGAACTTAGTTTGTAAGGTTTGAAATAACT
Source organism: Miscanthus floridulus (assembly GCF_019320115.1). Classification (NCBI taxonomy): domain Eukaryota; kingdom Viridiplantae; phylum Streptophyta; class Magnoliopsida; order Poales; family Poaceae; genus Miscanthus; species Miscanthus floridulus. The sequence goes on from NC_089596.1 coordinate 108,649,397, forward strand.
GGTTTATAAACTATGTTATCATAAGACTTCTGCTATTTTTACTCTGGTGTTGATATTTGAATAAATGTTGTAATACTGCAATAACTCTGTAACGTGATCTTGCTCAGAAATTATGGATGATTCGGGGTTCCCTGAGGACACCCGACAGTCTTTTTAAGTTAATGGAAACATATGCATAGATGTCAAAGGTCGTCAGATAGTGACAGGTGCATGTGGGCCCTATAACTTAGGAGGTTCTGCCATAGAATGGTATCAGAGCAATCGTTACAAGGTTTTTGTTGTATTGTTTTACAAAAACTTCAAAATGATTTGGGATGACTAAATTTAACTTGCTAATTTGGTCCAAATTGCTTCATACTTATCTTATTTCTTTCTCACCATTCCTTATTTGATTAAAAGGGTCTTGTGTGGTGGAGTAGTAATCTTACTATGCCCTATATAAAAATAAATGTTGTATATGTGCATTATAAACTTTGATGTTTTTGTTCATAAGAACGATTCATGCATCATTATTAATTCACTCGTTACTTCCTTCACCTCTTAGTCTGGAGTTAAGTAGTGAGACTGGTTTGGGTAATGTAATCCATCATAGCTGCTCTTTAGACTTTGATCAAATGGTTTTACTTGGATTAAATTGGTTTCCTACAGTATGGCTCGTGCCAAGATGATGCCCCGTAAGTCCACTGGACCCAAAGGAGTTCCTCGTCACCAACTTGCCCCTAGAAATGATGGTGCTAGCAGTAGCAGTTCTATGCCTGATCCCCAAGCAGAGATACAGAGGATTTCTACAGAATTAGCACAAGCTACTAGAGATATGGCTTTGGATGCTATACAGGTAGGAGAATTATAGGATCAATTGAGGCGTCTCACCACCGCACACAGGAACTGTGAAAGTATGTTAGTTCGTACGGTGGAGGGACGAAATGAGGCTTGGCATAGGGAAAATGTAGCTAGAGCTAGAACTCATGAGCTAGAATTCTATGTAGAAGATTTAGAAAAACATAATACTTATCTGCATGAGGAAGTTCATAGGCTTAGCAATCTACTAAATCCGAATCATGAGCCTCAAGCTGATGCCATGGACCCTGATGTCATCCTTGCCGATGATAATGAATCGGAAGAAGAAGAAGAAGAAGAAGATCCTGAAGAATTAGTAATGATCAATGAAAGTCATGATGAAGGCGGTAATAATTCCGGAATGGATACCGAGCCTGAAGTTTGAAGTAATCACAGAAAAGAGTAGAGATGTATAATAGTTAGTTATAGTTAAGCTATGTATCTTGTTTTGGTACTTACAGGTTCTGGTGTTTATATTAGTAAACCCTATGTAATGTGTCCGGAGTAAGCTTTTGTGCAATTCAATAAAGGCTTGCGAATAAAGTTTGGTTTGTTATGAGCAGATGCGTCGTACGCGGGGTTCATATGTTCTTGGAACTTCACAAGATGAGGATGGTATTCTAGATCCGCTGCCAGTTCCAACCAATCTAGCTGATGCTATAACCGCACTTGTCAATGTGATGGCTGAAAATTCCCGTTTGCTTCATGAGATAGCTCAGAGTAATCAGAATCAGATGCACGGAAACCATGGTCGCCACCATAATAGACAGGAGGCTACATATGTTGATTTTATAGACATAAGACCACCGGTGTTCACCAAGGCAGATGAACCATTGGAGGCTAATGACTGGCTTTGAACCATGGAGCAGAAATTTGACCTTATTCCATGCACGGAGTATCAGAACCTGCGTTTGCCGCCCAGCAACTTAGAGGAGCAGCAAGTGCTTGGTGGGCGAACTTAGTGGCTATGCAACCAGCTAGCATTCCAATAACTTGAGCTGAGTTCCGTACTGCCTTCAGAGCCCATTATATCCCTGAAGGAGTGATGGCAATGAAGTTAGATGAATTCCTTGCTTTGAAGCAAGGAGATCAAATTGTGATGCAGTATGTGGGAAGATTTAATCACCTGTCCCAATATGCATCAGAACATGTCAATACTGATGCCAAGAAGAAGAGGTGGTTTATGAGAGGTTTGAATACCAAGCTACAAACAATGATGACAACTTGCACCAATGTCACTTATCATGAGACAGTAAATATTGCAATTGCTTCAGAGTCAAAGTATCGGCAGCATAAGGAGCTCAAAAAGAAAAAGAGTATGCCGTCTGAATCTTTTGGGGGAAATCAAAAGAGGCAGAGGGTGATTTATCATCTAGTACATCATAATCATCCTCCTTACCGTCCACCCCAGTCTTAAGCCAGGCAGCAGTCAAATGTCCGTCCTATTATAACCTATCCGAACTCACAGTCAACCAATGCTTCTGGTGGCAATGCTCCAACATCCTAGGGTCACAACTACCCATGTTACAATTGTGGAAGGACTGGTCATTTCTCCAGGGAATGTCCATATCCTAGGTAGGCTAATCAAAATTATCAGAAGGCCCCTGCCAATCAACAATAGGGTCAGGCACCAAACAAGAACCCCAATCAGAATGCTCAAAAGGGCAAAGATGAGAGGAAGATAGGATGGGTGTTCTATATTCAAGCTGGAGAAATTCCGGAAGGGGAGCCAGTGATGATGGGTATGTTTCCTGTTGCCAATCACCCTGCAGTTATACTTTTTGATTCTGGCGCATCGCATTCATTCATCAATAGAACATTTGTCGTGAAGCATGAAATTTCAATTGGGGCAACAAAGGAAAGTTTCTTTATACAGTCGCCCGGGGGACGTCTGTGTACTAAGGAAATGGTATACCAGGTACCCGTAAACCTGGGTGGGCATATTTTTCCCACTACCATGATTATCCTTAAGGATCAGGATATAGATATAATCTTGGGATTGAATTGGATGTATCAGCATAAGGCTGTTATAGATGCTTTGAATAGGACATTAAGAGTAAGTTTGCCTGATAGTAATTCTCAACTTCTCATCCAACTTCCAATCCTAAGAAGATTAGTGGGCAAGATTTGTGCAACTGCTGTCAAAGAGATTAGAGATATTCCAGTAGTGTGTGAATTTCTGGATGTGTTTCCTGAAGATTTACCCGGTCTACCACTTGATAGGGATGTACAGTTTAATATAGAGTTACAACCTAGAATAGCTCCAATTTCTCAAAGAGCTTATAGGATGCCACCTAAGGAATTGGCCGAGTTGAAGACTCAGTTACAATAATTAATTGAGAAGGGGTTTATCCAACCTAGTTCCTCACCTTGGGGATGTCCACCAATTTTTGTGAAAAAGAAAGATGGGACCCTGAGGTTATGTGTTGACTATCGTCCGTTGAATGAAGTGACCATCAAGAATAAGTATCCATTACCTCGGATAGATTTGCTTTTTGATCAATTGGCCGGAGCCAAAGTTTTCTCCAAGATAGATTTGAGATCAGGATATCACCAAATCAAGATAAAGCCTGAAGATATTCCTAAAACGGCATTTACCACAAGATATGGATTATATGAATACTTGGTAATGTCTTTTGGTTTGACAAATGCTCCTGCTCATTTCATGTATCTGATGAACTCAGTATTCATGCCTGAGCTAGACAAGTTTGTAGTGGTGTTTATTGATGACATTCTAGTATATTCCAAGAATAAGAAAGAACATGCAGAACATCTCAGAATTGTTCTGACCCGCTTAAGAGAACATCAACTATATGCCAAGTTCAGCAAGTGTGATTTTTGGCTTAAGGAAGTGCAATTTCTTGGACATGTCTTGTCAACCGAAGGAGTTGCAGTTGATCCCAGCAAAGTGAAGGATGTGCTTGACTGGAAACCGCCAACCACAGTTCATCAAGTTCAGAGTTTTCTGGGATTGGTGGGGTATTACCGTCGGTTTATTCTAGATTTCTCTAAAGTATCAAAGTCCATAACTGAATTGTTGAAGAACCAAATCAAGTTTGTCTGGTCATCTAATTATGAAGAGGCTTTCTAGACCTTGAAGAGATTGTTGACTACTGCACCAGTATTACCCCAACCTGATATTGAGAAGTTGTTTGATGTTTATTGTGATGCTTCAGGTATTGGTATTGGATGTGTATTGATGCAAGAAGGCCGAGTCATTGCCTATGCGTCTAGGCTACTTAAGCAGCATGAAGAACACTATCCGACTCATGATCTAGAGTTAGCAGCTGTGGTTCATGCTCTAAAGATTTGGCGGCATTACCTGCTTGGTAATACCTGCCATATGTATATAGACCACAAGAGCTTAAAGTATATCTTTACTCAGTCAGAGTTGAACATGCGACAAAGAAGATGGTTAGAACTGATTAAGGATTATGATTTAGAAGTACATTATCACCCTGGTAAAGCAAATGTGGTTGCAGATGCCCTCAGTCGCAAAAGTTATTGCAATTGTCTGACAGTGAGAACAATGGGTTTGAATTTATGTCAAGAAATGGAGAAGTTGAATGTAGAAGTAATTCAACAAGGAAGTTTGAACAACATAATTGTTGAAGCCACTATTCAAGATCAAGTTATTGCTGCTCAGAAGGAAAACAAGGGTATCGCCCATATCAAGGAAAGAGTCAAGAGTGGAAAAGCAAAATGCTTTAGTATATATGATGAAGATGTGTTATGGTTCAAGGATCGTCTGGTGGTACCAAAAGTTCCTGAGTTGCGGCAGTCAATTCTAGATGAGGCACATGCTACTAGGTTATCTATCCATCCGGGAAGCAACAAGATGTACCATGATTTGAAGCAAAGATTCTGGTGGACTAAAATGAAAATAGAGATTGCTAGATATATAGCAAAGTGTGATACTTATCAAAAGGTGAAAGCTATACATTTGAGGTCTGCTGGTGAATTACAACCATTACCTATTCCATCTTGGAAATGGGAGGACATAAGTATGGATTTTATTGTTGGTCTACCCAAGACATCAAAGGGATTTGACTCAGTGTGGGTTATTGTAGATCGACTCACTAAGTCAGCACATTTTCTTCCAGTCAAGACAATATATCCTACGATCCAATATGCCAAGATGTATTTAGCAAGAATCATGAGCCTACATGGAATACCAAAGACTATTGTGTCAGATAGGGGTACACAGTTTGTCTCCACCTTTTGGAAACAATTGCATTCTTCAATGGGTACCAAACTTCTGTATAGTACAGCTTATCATCCACAGACTGATGGATAGACTGAAAGAGTCAATCAAGTACTTGAAGACATGTTAAGATGTTGGGTTCTTAACTATTCCAATAAGTGGGATGAGTGCTTACCTTTGGCCGAGTTCTCATACAACAATAGTTATCAGGAAAGCATTAGAATGGCTCCATTTGAAGCACTCTATGGTCGTAGATGCAGAAAATCACTGAGTTGGTCTGAGCCTGGAGAGAGAAGATTCTTTGGAGTTGACCTTGTGAAAGAAACAGAAGAAAGGTTAGGCAAATATAGAGTAATCTGAAGATAGCTCAGTCCTGCCAAAAGAGTTATGCGGATGGACGACGGAGACCATTGGTATTTAACAAAGGAGATTTTGTATATCTAAAAGTATCACCAATGAAGGGAGTTACCCATTTTGGTGTTAAAGGCAAGTTGGCACCTCGATATATTGGACCATATCAAATTTTGGAAAGGTATGGAAAAGTGGCATATCGCTTGAAATTACCTAAACATCTCACAGCTGTGCATGATGTGTTCCATGTTTCTCAATTGAAGAAGTGTCTCCGAGTGCCTGAACAGAATGTTGAAGTTGAAGGAGTGGAACTAGAACCGGATTTAACTTATTCCGAATATCCTATCTGAGTGTTGGATCAGAAAGATCGTGTTACTCGAAGACGGACAATCAAGTTCTATAAAATACAATGGAATCAACATTCAGAAGAGGAAGCTACTTGAGAATCAGAAGATTACTTGTTAGAAAAGTTTCCAGAGTTTCTAGCGTCAATATAGAATAGAGTAATGTTAGTTGAGTTCGGTTGTACAAGTTGTGTTTTGTAAAGGGACCTCAGCTATTTTATGGATAGATTTGGTATGTGTTCTCACGACACATTTCCTTTTCCATTACTTACTCTATGGCTTTGAATCTCGGGGCGAGATTTCTTTTAGGGGGAAGGATTGTAACACCCCGGGTGTCTAAATATTAAAAACATGACATGTCATCATATGCATTGCAAGGCATTTAGTCAAATTGCAAACTTTGATATGCATTCACTAAAACAAGTTTACATTTGTGTTATGAGTGTTGAATTGAATTGTTTGAATCATGTCCAAATTTGGTTTGGATTTGAATTTTCCAGAAAACCCTGATTTTCAGTATTTAAATCCTACCCTAAAAATCCATTTTAAAATCTAAGCATATTTTGGGGTTGAGCCTTAAAGCAAAAGTGTAGAGCTTGACAAGTTATACAAAGTTTATTTTTGGAGTTTTTCAAGTTGTTTAGAAAAATTTGGAGTAATTCAAAAAGGCGTAATTCGCTAAATATCCCCTATTTGAATTTAAAAGATCATTTCAAAATGTAGACCGAATTAGGGGTTGGTTATAAAAGCAAAGTTGTAGAACTTTTGATTTTGAACAACTTTTGTTTTTGGAGATTTTTGAGTTGTTATGAAAATTTGGGAGTAATTTATGAAATTTGGCGAATGGCAAATCTGTAATTTTGGTGAACAGTGTCCACCGCCGAAGCTACATTGCCGGCATTTCCTTCTTCGGCGTTCTAGGCGCGGTCGTGGCCGTTTTGGCGTCGTGCTAGCGTGGTGAAGGCCACAGCGCAACTTCCTCGAGCTTCTTGGCCCCCTTTATAGCCTGAGCCGCCGTCGTCTTTGCCCTTTCTTCTTGCTCTGTTTTTCCCGTCGCCTTGCTCATCTCCGGTGAGCCCACGCTGTCGTTGTTGTGCTCCACCATCGCTGATAAGCTAGTTCCAGCTTCGCTTACTCCTTGCGCATCCAGCCGACCCACCAATTCGGCTTGTCTTCACTGGAAACTCGAGTTGTATCGTCTTCTTCCTCGCGGCCGGCAACTCCTCCGCTGAGCACAATTCTTCGCGGCCAGAACTCCACGGTGCATCTCTGTCCCTGGTTTTGGTTGATTCCGTTTCGTTTCGATGCTGTGGTACCTAATCCATAGTTGGTTGCTCATTTTGACCACTACAGTCACCGGTTCTTCCTCACCGACGATCTTTGCTCCGCCGTGATCACCGTGATCGTCGTCACGCCTCTCCGTTGCTTCTCCGACCTCGCTCCTTGCTTCAACGCGTTCGGGGTGAGCCACTGGTGCTTCCTGGATCCTTTATTTGAGCTCTATCGGTTGCACGCCGCCGGCGTAGCATTGTCGTGCCACCGCGTCCGCCATGGCCGACGTCGAGCTAGTATAGGGCCGTAATCAGTGCTGATAGGGACGTCAATCAATGCGCCTAGTCTTGGTGATCGTTTTGGTACTTTGGCCGTCGCCGTTGGACTCACCGTCGACGAGTTTACGTCGGTCAGCGCCGTCGTCGTCGTGGTCAAACACGCGAGGTTAGGGATGACAGGTGGGACCTGTTGTCAACGACTCAGCGTTCAAATGGATTTTTCTATTTTCATATTTGAATGAATAGTCTCTGTTTTTGTTATTTTTGTGTAGATTTATTTAGAGCTCCAAAAATTATGAAAATTTTTGTGTGACTTCTCTGTGATGTATAGTATTTAAGAAAAATATGAAATGATGTTTTTCAGTAATTTTTGAATGTGATAAAATTTGCTCAATTTATTAATAAATGGATTTCCATGATTTTTCTAGGCTTATTTAATTGTCCAAAAATTATGAAATTTGTTTTCCCACTTACTCATTATGTAATGAACATTTACAAAAATTTTGAGCTCAATTAGAAAAAGTTGATTTATTTCATAATTTTGAATTAAATAATTAATTCATAAAAGCAAATAGTTACCTTTAATGAATTAGGTTTTTGTTTGAATTTTTGATTGAGTGATGTCCTTAAGTCATTAGTTGATAATGATCCTTGGCAATTGATGTGTGTGTTACAAAAAAGATTTAGTTCGCTGACTTGCAACTGTACTGCGAAGGAAAGTTGTATTCGAATTGTTAATTTTCGCATACATCATCGAGCATCATGTTTCGTATCCCGTATCATGTTAAATATGGCATTGTTACTATGTGTAGTGAACGAAGGCGAACACGTGATAGTTAATCAAGTTGTGGAAGAGGTTAATCCGTCTGTTGAGGTCAGATCGAATACTTGTGAAACGTCGCAGGAACCAGACTTTTCTGTCAACGAAGTCAAGCCCCGGATGCATACAACCCTACTTTGTATTTTACAAATTGATTTTGCTTTTGCTTCTCTTTACTGCATTAAGTGATTAGGAGTCAAGTGAAAAACAAATTGGTGCATTAACAACCTTGTTATTCCATATTTACCATATTACTAGTTTTAAATTCGTATGGGCCTAGTTTTGCTTAGCTATGCTTAGAATGATGAAAGTCGGTTGATTACCTGCCACCTACGAACTTTAAATGGAATTTTGGTTAACTTATGTTATCATGTGATACGAGAATATGGAGTAATAAATCTAGACCGAGCGGACTCGGTGTATGTGAGCCACAAGACATGGAGGTCTTGTGAGCAGGTTCTTTCCGCCTGTGTCGATTAAGGCACGTCCGTTGTTGAATTGCATGAGGTGAGAATTTGTAGTACTAACCACATACTCTGGTAAGCCTGAACTTGGCAATTCTAGTACGAGAATGGCTACTCGCGCACTAGGAGTGGAGAGATGGCGGGAATAGCGTGTACCCACGTGGCCATGGGCTGGATTGGTGGAGTACTGTATTCTCGGGTGGCGCGGACCCGTTCTTGTTTAGAGGATCTGAGGGTAGGTTGGTATATGTAGGTCGGGGACCTGCATATGTCATGTGGTCTAGAATTCCCAGCTGGGTTTTAATCAGTTCGAATCGTCGTTGCTCCTCGGTCATGGAGACTCAACTCACTGTTTATCATCGTAGTATTAATAACTGGAACTCGAATAAGGCTTGTGAAGGTATTGGATATGAAGTTTCATGATCTCAGCACAGATCATGTCAACTTTGTATATAATTTTTATGAAGTTTTCTATATAAAGAATTTTATTAAAAGAGCTTTTACGCAAAAGAACTTTGATTATTGTTAAAGCCATACCTTGAATCCCATGAGCCGGCATTCCTGAGTTCTATCAGTTTTATTTCGGTTAAGTCTTGTTGAGTACTTTTGTACTCAGGGTTCGTTGACCCTTGTTGCAGGTGAGCCTCATGAGCAGATCTGTTTTGGATCGTGCTGCATGACTATTGTTCGTTCTAACGATGAGAAGTAAATGTGTGATCCTCGGGCAGGATGTTTATTTTGTGTGTTATGTATATGTTAATTATGCCACTCCACTACTACTATGGTTTGTAATAATTATCGAACTTAGTTTGTAAGGTTTGAAATAACTGGTTTGTAAACTATGTTATCGTAAGACTTCCGTTGTTTTTACTCTGGTGTTGATATTTGAATAAATGTTGTAATACTACAATAACTCTGTAACGTGATCCTGCTCGAAAATCATGGATGATTCGGGGTTCCCCGAGGACACCCGATAGTCTTTTTAAGTCAAAGGTTGTCGGACAGTGACAGGTGCATGTGGGCCCTATAACTTAGGAGGTTCTGCCATAAAGGTCCAATCTAGACACACCCTGATGCCAAGCCGACACCTAGGGGCTCCGACCTCGACGCCAAGCCGATGCTCGGGGGCTCCGACCCCAGTGCCTCTATGATGACATCACCCACTGATGTCGCCATATTGGCACTCGATCAAACTGACTGGCGAGCACCGCTACTCGCCTACCTCCTCGAGGAGGTTCTCCCGCCCGAAAGGACTAAAGCTCAATGGATCGCTCGATGCACCAAGACCTTCATCATGCTCGGTGACAACCTCTACAAACGGAGTCTATCAGGGGTGCTCATGAAGTGCATCCCCACCAACCAGGGGAAGCAGCTTCTCCTCAAGGTCCATGCTGGGATCTATGGACATCATGTGGCCACAAGGTTGCTAGTCGGAAAAGCCTTTTGCCAAGTTTTTTACTGGCCCACCACACTATGAGATGTAGAGGAGGTCGTCCGTAGGTGTGAGGTATGCCAATTCTATGCTCGATAAACTCATTTGCTGGCACAGGAACTTCAAACCATCCCTATCACCTGGCCATTCACGGTCTAGGGCCTTGACATGTTAGGACCCCTCAAAAAGGGCCCGGGTGGCTTCACTCACCTACTCGTAGCAGTCGATAAGTTCACCAAGTGGATAGAGGCCAAGCCCATCACCAACATCTGCTTAGAAGAGGCGGTCAAATTCTTCCTCGATATCATTTACTGGTTCGGCGTTCCTAACTATATCATCACTAACCATAGGACTAACTTCACCAGAAAGAAGTTCCTAGACTTTAGTAATGGATACGGCATCAGGATCGACTAGGCCTCAAACGAACACCCACGTACTAAATGGTCAGGTCAAGCATGCTAATGGCATGGTACTCCAAGGACTTAAGCCATGCATCTTCGATCGACTCAACAAGTACGCCGGGTGATGGGTTGTAGAGGTCCCAGCGATCCTTTGGAGCCTAAGAATGACTCTAAATCGATCCATAGGGTTCACACCCATCTTCCTAGCCTACGGAGCTAAAGCAGTACTGCCCTCTGACCTCGACCATGGTGCCCCAAGAGTGAAGGCTTTCGACCGTGACTGAGCCACGGAGGCTTAGCAAGACATAGTCAACATGCTCGAGGAGGCCCACAAGACGACCGTCATTCGCTCCGCTCGCTATCAGCAAACTCTTCGTAGGTACCACGAAAGGAAGATCAGGGGGAGGATCCTCGAAGTCAGTGATCTCGTACTCCAGAGGACCCAATCAACGAAGGAAAAACACAAACTCTCCACCATGGGAAGGACCCTATATGGTGACCGAAGTGATCCGATCGGGCACCTACCGACTAGAGGACGACAAAGGCAACGTTCTCACCAACACTTGGAACATTGAACAAATATGTTGTTTTTTCCCCTAAATTTGGTCTTACCGCCTTTTAGTCAACACTTGCTCCTATAAAGCACCCCAGCCCAAACACTTTTAGCCTAGGTCACTCAGGGGCTCCATGAGGGTATAATACTGAATACTACCTCTCTTTCTAACTATCACATGGTAAACAACTTCATCCCCAAACAAAACCACATTCCATTCCTTTGATTGCCCTACATGACTTTGTTCTTACTCCTAACCGAACACACCCCACCACGACCTACGGTTACGAGCAGTCGAGCCCCGTGGGCCATGCCTAGGTTCTCAAAAGCTACAGCCTACGGAACTAATGGGTAGGTGCAAAAAAGAAAAGATAAAAACAAAGTCACGTTGCTAGGATAAAAATAAGGAACGGATAGTGGTTCTATCATAAAAACAGAACTGATATATTCATTTATACAAAAAAAACTATTCACACAGGGCTCACCCATGAACTCAACTGTTACATTTTCTAACTACTTCTACTCCAAATACTACTACGGCCGCTCGACGACATCGCCTGACGCCAAAGGAAAGGCCACGGCACACGCCATCGGACATAACCACCACCACAGGGGCCCTGCCTGGTTCTGCTCCCTCAACTTCGGCGAGCGTAACGGGTACCACAAGGGTGTCACACCCATAGATGCTCAGCAGAAGAGCATGGAGCTCTAGATCTTCTCACGCAGTCGAGGCAGCTCCTAGGAAGGGACGCTGCCACTAAGGTATGGCCCATGGCTGGAAGAGATCTCATCAAACTTTATGAACTGGCCAACCTGAGCAGCTGTAGGCATGGAACCCTCCACCAGCATGATCCTGGGTAACTTCCCCTCTGACAAGGCTCGCCCAGTGAAGATCCACTAGAAAAAATCCACACACGGCTCCATCCCGAAAAAGGCCTCGCAGATGAATCCAGCGTGCCACCTCCTTCGATGGAAGCCGCCCCTTCTCAGGCAAAGATGGCTAGCACCGCCTTGGATAGCCTCCAGCTCAACATTGCGCTCCAAATTCATGAAAGGATCTGTAAGTCCTCCCCTCACTTACCCTCTCTCTCACTTAGGAACCACCATGGTATACAGGCACTCTTAGTGAGGAGGAAGAAGGAGGAGAGGCAATGGTTGGAGAACAAGCAAAGGACTACAACGAAAAGCCCCCTCTTTCCCCCTATTTAAGGAGGAAATGCGACAGCTGAAGAAGGGCAAAAGATTAGAGCGAAAAACTCTCTCCCTTCCCCCATTCAATGTGGATGGGAAACGATGGGACGCACCCTGATCGATGAGAAGCACACTGACCGATGGAACGATGCCTGGTCAGACGGAATGACGCCTAATCAGACAGGACATGGCCTGGGTATGGCCCACCACTACCACACGACGGGCGCAAAAACCAAAGCGTCACCACGCGTAGGTGGCTCTCCGCCTCCCCAAGCGGGACTTGGAAAAACCCAAACAATGGGATCTCTGCCAAGAGAAACCATCAGGCTTCCTAAGTTGATCGAACGGCTCAGGGAAACACCAAGAGATAGGTAAGGAGCAAAGGGACGCCCCATGTAGGCCATGCCGACTCCGTCACGAATGACGAACACAGGTCCTGGTCGGACATTTCCGATTGGAGCTCTTCAAACCCCATCACTCGAGTCATCCAGTAACACTACCGACCCCCACTATTTCTTTATATAATCATTCATACACGCATTCATTCCATACGCCCATGCCCCCTGATGATTCGGGGCCTGAATCGCCCGAGGGCTCGAGAACTAAAGCATCGCACATGCGGCGAAATGCATCACAATGCTCCGTGTTGTGTCACGAAGCGGTAGTTGTCTCATTCAACATGAGCAACAACCGATCAGGGTTCGAAGGCCGGCCCACAAAGGGCTCGAGGCCACCCCATGTCAAATAGAGCTAGGGGAGAAAACGTAGATGAGCCCTGTACAGCCCTCGCCTGGTCTGCCCTGAAGCAGACAGGGTCATCTCAACCTTCTCATTTGATCCTAAATCTCTCGCCAAGCCCATAGAATCTCCATCGAGGGGAGGCCATCAGGCCACCTGGGTCAGTCTCCGAAACAACCCAGGCATCTACCGGGTTATAGGTAAAGGAGCAGTGGAATGTCATAAGAGGGCTATGCCGACCCCGTCATGAACGACGGACCCGGGTTCCACTCGATCATACCCGTTAGCGAACTTACCGAGCGCATCACTCAAGCCCGAGCGATCGAGGCAAGCGATAAAGCTCAGCCCCTCCGGTTGTGAGAAACCGAGGATGGGGTAACACACAAACTCAAACTGACCCCTACCAAAGTCCAACAGGGCTTCGGGGCTCAAGACACCCAAAAAACCTAGATCTGTGACCCCAAACTCGCCCCATTCCTCGGTTATGCTTCAACTACACACCAAACACCTGGGTCTATGACCCCAAACTCAACCCATCCCTCGACTATGCTTTGACTGCACACCAAACGCCTAGGTCTGTGACCCCAAACTCGCCCGATCCCTTGGCTACGCCTCGACTGCACACCAAAACACCTGGGTCTATGACCCCGAACTCACCCCATCAGGATCCGCGAGCTCCGTCTCGTTCGATCCCTAAACTAACTACCTCGCCTGATCCCACGGCGTGCACCGACGCCAGGATCCACGAGCTCCATCTCTCCTGATCCCAAAACTAACTGCCTCAGCTGCGCAATGACACCTTGGTTGATGACTCCGTCTCAACTAAAAAACACGCACACACGCCCGTTGAAAAACCCCCTAGATGATTCTGCCTAAATCGCCCGAGGGCTCGGGGGCTACACCTGCGGGGGCGCTCACGCGCACCTGCTGATGAAACGAAAACCTCCCCCTAGCAACACGAAAAACCCCTCAAACGATTTTGCCTGAATTGCCCGAGGATTCGGCGGCTACACCCGCTGGTGCGCTCGCGCGAACCCGCCGTCAAGACAAAAATCCTCCAAACGATTCTACCCGAATCGCCCGGGGGCTCGGAGGCTCCTATCGGGTTCATAAACCCGGGGTCCCTCACGGACCAGCTTCCCAATAAAGGCTCGGCTCAGTAGGCAACGTTGCAAACAAGCACACAACTCATGGGCTGGCCCAAATTACCTAAACGACAGGCCAGAAGGGCGATCCAATCACCAACTGGAAGGTCTGGCCGAGGAGGAACAGCACCCATTTTTTACTCTGGCCCACCTCTCTGACCAGAGCGCTCGCTTTGGTTTCTAGCCCGCCTCCGAGCGGCCTCTTAAACTAGAAGGCCTGGCCAAAGCACTACTTCTGACTCCAGCCCACGTCTCTGACTGAGGATGCACCAAACCCCTGCTCACTGATCTTCTCCATCTGGCGCATTCAGAGCCGACTGGGACAAACCGACTGAGGACGTCCGCTCGGTAAGGACCAGGGAATAGGCAGAGAAAGTAAGGCAGGGCACACAAGTCAAACCGTAATACCAGGGACCGTACCCTGCGCACCTGCCAGGTAGTACTCTGCGACCTCCGTGGCATGACAGAACCCAAACAGTGTTATAGGCGTCGGCATTTTCCCTATAGTATTGTGGGCGCCATTAACTCTCATATAGTAAGGCTCCCCCCACATGCCTCTAGGCATCGATAGTGTTGTGGGCGTCGGCATTTACCGTACCAGGCGAACATGGTAAAACCCCTTGCATGCCTCCAGATATCAACAGTGTGGTAGGCGCCGACGTCTGCCATACCCGAAGAAGACAACACAACCTACCACGTGCATCTGACATCCAACAATGTTGTGGGCGCCTACCATCATCTTGTACCCGCCGGCATGGCAAGCAAAACTTAGCAGCAAACATACTCCTTCCCTCTCACTTGTAAGGCCATCCCCTTCATCTATAAAAGGGGATGCGCTCTCTTCCAACAGACAGATTCATTCAGATCGATCAAGTTCATTACTACACAACAACAGAACCATCAGGTTCAAACCACGAGCACACGCTCGAACACTTAGCTCATAGCGGGGCTCCCGTCACTCTCGGCCCTTCCGACCGGACCTCTAGTACCCCCCATCTTTTTCCTTCTTGTTTGTAACCCCACTGCAAACTTCGAGCACCTGGGCTCAGGAATAAAGTCACTGACCGACTCGAACTAGACGTAGGGCACGTTGCCTGAACTAGTATAAACCCTATGTCATTAAGTGCTAGGCCACCTCTGATCACAACGTATGGCAAAACTACAAATATTTACGTGTTGGTCACTTTCTGCACCGACAGTTCTAGTACCTTTCTTTCGCAACAAACGAATCCAACCGCTGATTGAGTCTCTCTTTCAATAACTCCTACCATAAGCAGAGAGTAGAAGAAGAATATATGGGCATGTTGGCCTATATGTCTCGTTGCTATCGCTTAGGGGCGCTGGGAGATGCCACTGCTGATCCACCGCTAGCTACGTCTGCTCATGCGCGAAAGGGGAACTCATATACTATATGTCTCTATACTATCGTTGGGCACCCGAATGCCAACGGTTCTAACTCATATGATGAGCATGTACCATAAATCTAGGTCTCAAAAGAGATCATGAGTGAGATACACAAGGGCCTTGTGGGAAGTAAAAAAACAGACGAATGAATCTCTTCTATATTCTAATAGTAAATATATAGATATAGATATAGATATATACGATAGATGTTGCCTTTAGGAATTGTAAAAGAAAATAAAGATGCACGTGGACTATATTTCCATAGTGATACATGTTGTGACATGCATATTCTGATTTGTGTCGGAAAGGAGTTTGGAACAAGATATGACTTGGACTTGGATATTTGGTGGGATAACTTTGAGTCAATAGGTACGTCAACGGGGGAAAATAAATAAGGCCATGTTCGCTTCTTTTATAATTCGTCTTTTTAGCTTGTTTTTTTTTAGTTGGAACAGTATTTTTCTCTCACAACAAATCAGTTGGAATAGTATTTTGGCTTATTTTTTCAGCGAAACGAACAAGGCCTAATTAGGTTTTGATTTGCAAAAATAACAAAATGGAAGAATCGGCGTGAAGAAACAACCGAGCGAATGAATACTGCATCCGCCAATGGCCAATGTCCTCCTCCTGCATGGTCCGAGGGTCCTGAAAATCTTTGGTTCTCATATGATCACGGGTTTACAGTTCCAACCAGTGTCGTGCATGTCAAGGGGTGGCATGCAGCAGTGTAGGACATCTGACCTTGAGCGAGTTGGAAGATGAATTTGGATGGTGATGGGCCGAGGGGAGAGAAAAATAGGGGTGTTTGGATCCGGTGACTAAAATTTAGGAGGTGTCACGTGATATTCAGGTACTAATAAAAAAATAAATTACAGAATCTGTCAGTACTACACAAGACGAATTTATTAAGCCTAATTAATCCGTCATTAGCACGTGTTTACTGTAGCACGTCATTGTCAAATTATAGGCTAAATAGGCTTAAAAGATTCGTCTCGTAAATTAATCACAAGCTATGCAATTGGTTTCGTAATTAGTCTATATTTAATACTCCATGCATGTGTCAAATATCCGATGGGACCGTGACCGGAACAACGGCAGCCGCCAGCCTGCCAGGCGACCTCTGCTGATTCTGGTTCTACCGAAGGAGAACAAGGGCAGGCAGCTGCCGTTGAAAGAAGACGAAGAAGGGCCGGCAGATTGGATTGGTAAACCATCCAAACTTACGGTTGCTTATTTTCTAGCTAAGAAACCCTAGCTAGATGCAGTTTTTTTTTCGAAGAATTGTTTGTTCTGGGAGATAGAGCTAGTTACCTGCTTCTGTGAGCAGTCATGTTGGCTGTTTAATTGAAATCCCATGCCCAACGGCATCTTGCCCACCTTGCACAGTGTACTATGATTTCACTCTGAATTTCCTGTAATGTTCAACAAGTCAGCTGAGATGTTCAACAATGCAGTTAAGTGTTGGAGGGACCACGGCCCCGTGTGCAAAGCTTCAGTTAAGTGTCAGATAACCCAACCCAACTCTGTTCTTGACCTTGTTGATTCTCCCTCCTGGCGCTAACGCATCAAGTAAAATAAGTGCCCTCTCCATTCAGTATTCACCCCAAGATTTGAACTATCTGTACTTTTACAGCTAGGGTTTCTATGACATCTTACATACACCATACTGAATGTAGACTTGTGATGCATGCTCGTAGTTCACACAGATATAGCAATGAAACAACAGAAAATGCCCTTTTTCCATTGTGGCTCCATGTTTAAACTGTTTGTTCCTAATTGCTCAAAGTTACATGCTGGTGTCAAAATGAATAAGATAAATAGCAATGGACAATTCTATATTAATATGGTTTCAGTTTTATATTTGAAAAATAACCATTTTCTTGTATCTTTTTCAGACCTGCGGTAGGTATTGTTGGTTTAGATGTTGGTCATTTTGTATATCAGAGCTCATCATCAGCATCTCCTAGTGTGCAGACCATCTTTTAAGGCACATGGTTCTTCAATCTTCATCATCCTTATTTTAACCGTGTTTCTAGGATCACCGCTATGTTGTCATTAAACACCATCCTATATGCATTGTGTGTATATATATGCCTGTTGGTTCGGGTTGGCTGTTGACAAAAGCTAAAAGAAATATAAATATTTTTCCAGAGCACAGACAAGATGGTGAATGCTATCAAGGGGTTGTTCATCTCCTGGTATGCTCCCGAGAAAAGCTGATTCATCTTTGTTGTTTTTCTTTTTGTCCTACTGAAGTTCTTTATAATACACACTCATGTTATTCCTTCTTTTCTTTTTCTCAGTGATGTACCAATGGCACAGTTCATTGTTAATCTGAATGCTTCGATGCCTGCATCAGAGAGGTTCATCGTGCACATGCTTGATCCCACACGCATGTTTGTTCAG
This sequence comes from Miscanthus floridulus, assembly GCF_019320115.1. Lineage (NCBI taxonomy): Eukaryota > Viridiplantae > Streptophyta > Magnoliopsida > Poales > Poaceae > Miscanthus > Miscanthus floridulus. The sequence continues at coordinate 108,667,237 of NC_089596.1, forward strand.
CCTCATGTGGCAGAGATGATCAGAAGCAAGATAGCTGAGTTCAGGGATCAGAACAGTTATGAGAAGCCTCAGTAAAGCATCACCCTACCCTGCATTGCCGTTGTCACCCACCCACCCTACCCTGCATTGCCGTTGTCACCCACCGTTCAAAGATACGGGCTCATGTATATTGTTATTGTTATGGAATAGATGGATGCCATCCTCCCTCCCCCTCCCCCTCCCCCTCCTCGAGATGATCTATTTGCATATTGTATTATACATGCTGGGAGCCTGTGAATTGTTGCGTCCCCAGACTCTTTGGTGAAGCTTTTATGCATCACTTTGCTTTGTTATTGATGACAGTATCCAGCTGGGGGCAGAATGGCACATAACTACAGTCTACCGTGTGGTCAACATGCTAATGTTTCAGATGAAAAAATAAGTAGCTGGAAATTATTCAGTTTCAAAAAGAATCTGCTAGTCGGGCTGTAATCGGCTGGCATTTTTTGGCTGGCTGGCTACAGTTTTCAGCCAGAGCAGTATTTTTCTCTTACAACATTCCAGCATAAACAATATTTTCCAGCATAAACAGTAAAAATTTAAGTCCAGCAGAACACTGCATGCTAGAGCTCGTCGTTTCAAAGATATCAAGGGTGTCCACTAAAGCTCTGCACCACTGCTATAATCATCTGAAACACAAACATGTATAGCATGTAGCAGATAAACAAGCCACCTGTAGCCCTAAACCTAAAATGGTTGCAAGAGCTTCAGTGAGCAGAACAAGTAGAATAGCATCATCACAAGTGAACAAAGGTCGCAACCTTGTAATGTCTCATTTGCTCAATAAACGAAATCATATGATAAATATAGTATCAAAATCACAAAGAAAAAAAAGAAATGTGAACCAGCAGCTTCGGTATCAGTCTCATGTCTGCACCTATGGAATCGAATGCTTACAGCAATGGTTTATCTGTAGCCTAAATTGCGAGAATCAAGCCTCAGCAGCAGCCTCAGCATTGCGCTTCCTTGCCTCCTCAATGATGCTAAGCTTGATGCCCTTGCCCTTGGGAAGAGACACCCACGGTTTCTTGTCCTTGCCAATGATGAACACGTTGCCCATGCGGGTGGCAAACTGGTGGCCCAGGGAATCCTCAACGTGGATAGTCTCAAAGCTGCCCTTATGCTTCTCCCTGCTCTTTATCACCCCAACACGACCAGTGTTCCTTCCACCAGTCACCATCACGACGTTCCCAACATCAAACTTGATGAAGTCCACAATTTTGTTGGTCTCCAGGTCAATCTTGATGGTGTCATTGGCCTTGATTAGGGGGTCTGGGTAGCGGATTGTGCGCCCATCGTAGGTGTTCAGGAAAGGGATGCCCTTCTGCCCAAATTGCACAGACCGCACCTTGCACATCTTGAACTGCACAACAGTTCTCATTAGATCACATTAAGGAAAATTTGAAAGACTATAGGAGAAACAAAATTTCAGAAATCAAAATAAGAACAAACATGGAGAAACTACACTGGCACAAAGGGGCACCATATTTGCTCCATTACACAACCACGAGCTTCAGGGAAGCTAGTAATTGCAGATAAGAACCTTCCACAGATGAAAATACTTACAAATCGGACGTCTTACCACAATTACTTGGTTAAAGAAACAAAATAATCACATCATTTCATAGGTAGACAGTGTTTAAAAGGCAACTAGGCGTCCAGGCGAGTGCTGGTCCGCCTGGACGCCTAGGCGGGCGACAGGGTGCCACTGTTTCCCAAGGCAAGCTGGGTACGCCTAGGCGGCGCCTTTGAAACATTGGGTACAGGAAAACAGTTACAGCACAAAACCATGAAAAGCAAAGAAGAAAAAAAACACTTCTATTGGAACCTGTGATGCATTACCTTGGCCTCATCATCCCTGATACTGTGGAGACGGAAGCGCCCCTTGGTATCATAGAGAAGGCGGAAATTCTCCCCCGTCTTCGGAATTGACACAACATCTGCAGGATTCAGGTAAACAATAATTCAATCTGTAACTTGCAATAGCCATGACATTAGACATACATCCAAAATCACATCTGGCACGCAACCTACCCATGAATCCAGATGGATATGTCTTATCAGTCCTGACCTTTCCATCAACCATAACATGTCGTTGCATCAAGATTGAAATGACTTCACGGTAGGTCAGAGCATACTTCAACCTGTTCCTGAGGATGAGGATCAAAGGCAAGCACTCCCTGGCTTTGTGGGGACCAGATGAAGGCTTGGGTGCCTGCTCAACAGAAAAACACGAATAAGCACAGATGAACCAGTATCCGGTAAGTAATTGAACATCATATTACAAGTCTAAGACAAACATACAAATGCTCCACCAAGCTTGTCAAGCATCCAATGCTTCGGAGCATTGAGCCTCTTCAGATGTTTCTTCAAACCCCTCGCCTGTTTAAGTGTTAACAACAGGGAAATTAATAAAACGTTACAAGCCATAAGATGATGTTGAATATAGGCATATAGATAACACTGATTATATGCATGAACAAAAAATAGCAAAATATACAGCTCGCTAAACAAAGACAAATTGTTTTAAACTCCTTGAACATCTTGGGACATAATGGCCAAAGAAAAAGCAAATAGTATAACCGCAACACTCCATGAGAAGTGGTTTTGACAAAAAAAAAAAATCCTAATACTCCACAACAGAATTGGCTGATACTAGTGGACTAACCTATGTCGCCCTAAAAAAACCAATATGCTGGCCGTAAAACAGAACATTAGCTTCAAAACTACAATGGTCCAGTAAGGGAGGTTCGAAGTCATTTAATTTATTGTGCACCATCTATCATTCATACCCTGAAATTGACAATCAAATTATATTTTGTAAAACAAAAGCTTACCCTACCATTTTGTTTCTCTACAGCTCCATCATGATTCGAAAGACAACAGAAATGCCGGTAACAGAGCCCGATCACACGTAGACTAATCACTGCTCGACCAGTAATATAATTCAACTAAAATTATAAAAATAACTAGATTAAAAGAGAAAATTATTGCCATCTCATCGTAAGATCTATGGAGATGCACTAAAACACAGGAAGCAATCTGCTCTACATATCAAATTCGCCATGATACATCAAACATATATAGATCCAATCTGAATGGACCTCTGTCTACAAGGCAAATATAAGCCAAACGGGTGACCTAATAAACACTAAAGAAACGATGAATCAAGAACTCAAACAGGTAATCATAACAGGGAACGGACAATACAATGCACATATTCCTAAGGCTACCCGGCGACTCGCTGAATCGAATCAAGAGCCAATCATATAGTAAACGGTGAACCGAAGGGCAAAACAACTGCCCGAAAAAACAGAGACAAAAATCGATGGAAACAACTAGATGACATAGTGTAGAACGCAAAGGCTTCCGGAATCTTACCATCTTGCTCGGTGCCTACGGCTCCTTCGCGGGCACGAGTAGACGAAAGATGGCGGCGGCGGCGGCGGCGGCGGCGAGCTCGCTGCGCGGGTGTGCGAAGGTGCTAAACCCTAGGAAATGCGACGGCGGGGTCGGAATGAGACCCCTTTATTGCCCGAGCTGGTGCTAGTGGCCGTGGGATGTGGTGTTAACGGCGCAGATCTGTGTGTGAAAGCTTTTGGGCTCTGGGTTGGAGCGGCCCAACACAAGTGAGGATTGGAAGGTTTCTCAAAAAAGAAAAAAAGACAAGGAACCCCATGCATGCTGGGCGTGCGGATAGGTTTGCCACCAAATTATACGGGCCAAGAAGGCCGAGAAGGCCCACGTGTATCATGTGGTTTCTTTTTCTTTTCGTTTTGCTAATCCTCAGTTCCTACTCTCTCTTAGCAAAGAAAAAATAGTCCTCAACGCCTCCTTATTACTCCCTCCTAGTCAAAGCGACTTTAATTTTTTTGCCCTATATTTACCGTGTGCTGGCCACATCACCCTGAATCCTTCTGGCCGTCCGATTCTTCAGTTCAATGGTCCAGATCGTTTGGATCGGATTTTACCGAATGCGGCTTTCTTCCGCTTTTCTTTATCTTCTACTACTTCTACTCAGCTTTCCTCTACCTTCTTCGGCTTTTTCTCAGAATCCAGCCAAACAAATAAATATTCAGCTTCAGCTTCTCATTCTAGAGGCTTCTTCTCACTCCTTCTGTTCTCTTCTTCGCTTTCTCCCTCCCTCGCTCTCCCGACGTCGACAGGGTGACGGCCGCTGGCGTGCGCGACTCGGCGCTATTGTCGTTATAGTCAGCTTTTTGGAAAGCCCCTTCAAGCAAATAATTCCCTTTCTATCAACTTTTAAAACTAAAATAACTGTTTATGATCTTGCCTTCTCTCAAGACTGCACTACAGATTTTACTTCATGTATAGCACCCTCTGAAAAGTATTGTTCGTTTATTAGTTGCGAGAGAAAAGCACTATCATTTCTGAGTTTTATCCTTGTTTATGTTACAAATGTGTTTGTTGATTTTCAGGTCACTTACAGATGTAATAGTTTATCTGTGATTCTTCTCCGCTGCTCGAGGCTTGTACATGTAGATTTTGCGAAGTTAAAGAGTTTTTTTTTTTTTTTGGCTAACTTCTCCTGCGTGTCTCTTGTGTACGAAGGTTGCCAAATTAGAGGTTGCACACTCTTCTCTACTGCTCGGCTGCGAGCGCGGCCTTCGATGCGACGGCAGCGTGCAGTCCATCCCCGGCGGCGAGCGTGGCCCCACGCAACGGCGGCGTGCGGAGGATTTCTGCGCCGATGCCGATTTCGATTTCTGCGATCCGTAGCTCCGCGCCTCCGCCGATGCCGATTTCTGCGCCCCACCTCCGCGACCACTATCCTCACCGGAGCGCCTCCCTCGCCTGGATTTCCGCTCGAGCTCCGGTAGCCGGTGGCGGCACCTGCTCCATCCGCGCCCAGGCCCCTGCCTCGGCGGCCGGCCTGCTCCACCGCGCGCGAGAACCGCCGCGGGCAAGAGCTCCGCCGGGCGCGAGCACTGCCGTGGGCACGGGCTCCAGGCCCCTCGCTGGCGCCCCTTCACGGCTTCAGAGGAGGAAGAAGAAGGAGCTGACGAGCAGGACCCACCTGTCAGTGAGAGAGGAGGAGAGCTGAGTGGAGTGGACTGTGAATGGAGATGTGGGGTCGCTCAATATTTTCTTCAAAAGCCACAGGTACGGAACCAAACAGGCTTTTGACTTTCTCAAAGCTACTTTTATGCATCTGCTTTTTAAAAAGCAACAGCCCAACCAAACAAGGCCTGAGAATTTGATTAGAACTGGCTTGGCATGCTTCCTCTGCATGTGGATTAATGATCATGTTAAAACCGTAAAATTCCAGCATTTTTTCTTCATCACATTTTTTTAAAAGCATAGAAAGCATAGTGGTTCTTTCTTATCTGACTCAGTATATAAGATAATGCACTTATATTGTATCTGCCTTATGACAGAGATAGGGGTATTTGTTATGCTTAATTTTTTTTCCAGTTGGCATCTGTGTCTTCTTATTTCCCTTGAGGTTAAGTGCTATGTACAATAGTTAGCACACGCATATGAAAGTATTACCACTTTCAACGCTTATGATTTCCTTGAAAAAACTGATTTGGGCAAGTAATAAGCCTCCTAGATCAGGAAGTAACTATCTCATGGTCTGTACAGATTAATCCCCTTTCCTCAATACGAACAATATTGAATTCTTTCAAAAAATATCATGCTCAAACAATGATATTGGATTCTCAATTCAGCACCAACTAGGTCCGACAATGATTTACCTTGATCATGAGTCTTATTTTTTACCTAAACTGGAGTAAACTAAATTATTGAAATAGTGAAGCTTCCAATTTGGATATGTGCTACAGTAATGCAGTTCATTTGGACATAGATGAACCCTTTTAGTATGTGTGTGGTGCGTGTCATTGTTGTCTTTCCAGATTATAGTCTTACTACCTCGGCAAAGATGATGCCTGCACTTCAGTCCAAACTGTTTAAGTTTCGCCTTCGGCTCTTGCCATCTCCAATCATTTTCATATGTACAATTTCTTAGCTTTATGTGACCAAGTTAAGTATGTCACTAGCATTCTCTCCAATGATACATATATAGAAGTATTTGTTTTTATTAAACAAACAAGATTTATTCCCCCATGTCACAAATACATTGATAGTGATGGGAAAATGTACCGTGTTAGTAAAGGTATGCCGGAGCAGCTATTAAGAAACTGGATTGCAACATATACTGTTTATAGCACGTCTCATTGATCAACAAATTTAATGCAGATTCTCAGCCTCGCCTACAATAAGTCGGAGATAGAACGAAGAGTTTATGCTGTAATTGGCAAATTTACTGAGCGTCGACTTCGATCGCTTACTTTAGCATATCAGGTGGGTAAACTAAGAAGAGAGAGCCATTCAGAGTATACTTGAACGTATGCATCAAGGTTGTGTGTGTATCTAGGTTTCCTTTCGCAAACTTGTGCCAATATTTTCAGAAAGATTCGTGAAAGGTACTGCTATTTATATCCTTAACATCACCTGTGCAGAAGTCCTCAGTATTATATTGACAATATATATCTTTGTAGCTTATTACTCAGCACGTTTTCTCCGTGCTCAAACTTTTCCCTGTGCGCGCGATGGCAGAGATTTTATCTCTTATGTGGAGTCCCTTATTGAGAGTCTATCATGGGTGGATTAGAAGGTTTCATAAATATTTTAGATTCAGAAGGTGGATTTGGCTCATTAGAGATGCAGGTAGATAATATCTGAGTTTATCTATGATTTTTGGCTTATAGGTTATATCTTTTAGGTCTCATTTCTAGAATCTTGCCAGCTTTCCCCAGAGCAAGCAGCTCTTCGCATAAATAACACAAGAGCAAAAGGTGTTTCAAGCCTGTTAACTCCAGGAGATGAGAGCTATCCTGATAATAGTTGATCAATTAAGATGTCAGTCAATTTGTTACTTAACATCGTTGTTTAAATATTGCCGTTGTTCTATTGACTTCAGTATAATTATTTATGCCTCAAAAACAAGTTGGAGGCTGCTATGCGAAGGCTGACAAGTTTGTGTTTTGTTCTAAATGGCATGGAGCCTATTTGTGTTTTCAACCATGTTTTTGTTCTACGCAAGGTATGTACAATTTATGTTCACTGGGAGGAAGTAAATAGAGTTAAATGCATGGGTGATCCATCAACTTGCGCTCTAGTTTTACTTAGGCCCATCAACTCTGAAAGTGGGTTTTTGGGTGTATAATCTTTGTTAGTGGCGCATTCCTAACACATACCACATTTGTTTCAATTTTTTAACTGACGTGGCACCTCCGAGTCCCACACACACGCATGCAGGTGCATGCATGGCTCTCGGCGCACGTCGTCGACTGGTCCACGCACGCCATCAGGTCCGCGAGGAGGCAGGAAGGAAGCTCGTCGTCGACTGCGCCGCGCAGGGCGTCATGTTCGCCGAGGCCGACGCTGACCTCACCGCCGATGACTTCGGGGACGTCAAGTGCCCGCCATTCCCGTGCTTCGAGCAGTTCATACTCAAGAGCACCACCGTCGCCGGCGTCGAGCCCGTCGTCGACCGCCCGTTGCTCTACGTCCAGGTGACGAGGCTCAAGTGCGGAGGCTTCATCTTCGGGCAGCGGATCTGCCACTGCTTGGTGGATGCGCCGGGCGCCGTGTAGTTTGAGAAGGCCATCTGCGAGTTCGCACGCGGGCCACCGAGGCGCTGCCGTCGGTGACGCCGTCCTGGGGCAGGGAGATGTTCATGGCGTGTCAGCCGCCGCAGCTGTCGTACCCGCACCTCGAGTACTACGAGCCCGCGAGCGGGGCCGAGCCCGACAAGACAAGATGATGACGACTCCCCCGGGCGACATGGTGCGCGTGCCCTTCTTCTTCAGGCCCCGGGAGATCGCGGGGCTGCGCCAGCGCACGCCGCCTGGCATGCGCTGCTCCCGCTTCGAGCTCATCGCCGCGTGCTTCTGGCACAGCCGGACCGCCACGCTGGAGTACGCGCCGGACGAGGAGGTGCGGCTGTCGTTCATAGTGAACGCGCGCGGGCGGCCCGAGATCCCGCTCCCTGAGGGATTCTACGGGAATGCCTTCGCCTACGGGCGGAGGAGGGCGGAGTGCTGATGTGCCACACAGGAGAGGCCACAGGCGACACGCACGCCATAGCTTCTCGGCAGCGCGCACCCTAGGCATCGTCGTCCTTGCACGCCTCGCGTAGGCCCCCAGTGGCCCACTCGCATCAGGGCCACGGGCCCCATCGACAACTGCTGTAGCATCAACGCAACTGGTCACTGTGTAATGCGACAGCCGCTGCTGCTCCGCCGCACTCCTCGGTGTGCCCGCGACGGCGGCGTCTCCCAGCAGCTACGATGGTCGACTGTCTGAGGTTCATGACTAGCTTCAAGCGCACGTGAGTGATCCTCTGCACATATATCCATTCGTGCTCGAGTATATTGGTTCAAATTCGTGTTTACTTTCCATCGATTCATGTGCTTAGTTTTCCAGTTCATATGGATGTATCACAGGAATCCCAAAAACCGTCGATCTTCTTTTGGTGAACGCAGTGATGAACTGGATTAGAAGCTAGTAAGCCATTGGTTCATGGAGGTACCTATGCGCGGCTCGAGAAGCTGTTCCTGTTCAAGAACCGGCTCGCCGGTGCCATACCACCGCGGTGGTCCCGTCTCTGCGCGCGCTGCAGGCTCTCGACGTGTCGGACAACCTGCTCGTCGGTGCCATCCCGTCGAGGCTCAGGGATCTCGCCAACCTCACGTCCAGCGCGTACTTGTAGGGCGACATGTAGTGCATGACACACCACTGCCCACACCACCAGGACGAACGCCGCGAAGGCGCCCGCTGACGAGCAGAGCCCCATGAGGAAGTAGACGCACACGGAGTAGAGCAGCGCCATAGCGAGAAGGTACGGCAGGAACACCAGTGTTCCTATAGAATCCCTCAGGGAGCGGGATCTCAGGCCGCCTGCGCGCGTTCACTATGAACGACAGCCGCACCTCCTTGTTCGGCGCGTACTCCAGCGTGGCGGTCTGGCTACGCCAGATGCACGCGGCGACGAGCTCGAAGCGGGAGCAGCGCATGCTGGGTGGCGCGCGCTGGCACAGCCCCGCGATCTCCCGGGGCCCGAGGAAGAAGGGCACGCGCACCATGTCGCCCGGGGGAGTCGTAATCATCCTGTCGGGCTCGGCCCCGCCCGCGGGCTCGTCGTACTCGAGGTGCGGGTACAACGGCCGCGGCGGCTGACACGCCATGAACATCTCCCTGCCCTAGGACGGCGTCACCGATAGCAGCGCCTTGGTGGCCCGCGCTCGAACTCGCAGATGGCCTTCTCAAACTGCATGGCGCCCGATGCATCCACCACACAGTGGCAAATCCGCTGCCCGAAGATGAAGCATCCGCACTTGAGCCTCGTCACCTGGACGTAGAGCAACGGGCGGTCGATGACGGGCTCGATGTCGGCGACAGTGGTGCTCTCGAGTATGAACTGCTCGAAGCACGGGAACAGCGGGCACTTGACGTCCCCGAAGTCATCGGCGGTGAGGTCAGCGTCGGCCTCTGCGAACATGACGCCCTGCGCGGCGTAGTCGACGACGAGCTTCCTCCCTGCCTCCTCACGGACCTGATAGCGTGTGCGGACCAGTCGACAACGTGCGCCGAGAGCCATGCATGCACCTGCATGCGTGTGTGCGGGACCCGGAGGTGCCACGTCAGTTAAAAAATTGAAACAAATGGGATATGGGTTAGGAATGCGCCACTAATAAAGATTATGGATCCAAAAACTCACTTTTAGAGTTGATGGACCTAAGTGAAACTAGAGCGTAAGTTGATGGATCACCCATGCATTTAACTCAAGTAAATATGTATGTTTGCAAACCTTACAACCTGTTAGGTTTTAGGATAGCATAATAATATGCCATAATAAGATGATTGGTGGTTCATGGCTGCTGGGTGTGATTCTTATGAATATTGTTGTGTATCTGCAGTACCGTTCATCTTAGATAGACAACAGAATATAAGATCATTTCAGTTTATGTTTCCATTAGATTGGACCTTGGATACATGGCGACTGTGTAATTTTATCTGCAAGTCAGATGAGATGCATTTCAATATCTGTGTTTCATCCCATACAAACTTCTTTGTGAGGTTCTGCCTAGGTGCAAAATCACATATAGTCACTACGGGAAACAAAGCATTTGCCGAGTGCAAACTGCTTTGCCGAGTGTCAAAAATCGGGCACTCGGCAAACCTTCTTTGCCAAGTGTCGTACTCGGCAAAGAATTGCACTCGACAAAGAATTCTTTACCGAGTGCCGGGCACTCGGCAAAGGACTTCTTTGTCGAGTGCCAGGCTCTCGGCAAAAGCTCGGCACTCGGCATAGGCTGCCCCGTGTAATGGTGTTTGGCCACGTCCTTCTTTGCCGAGTGCCTGCTGTTAGGCACTCGGCAAAGATTTTTTTTTTGGAAAATACTTTGCAGAGTGCCCCTGATACGGCGCTCGGCAAAGATTCAATATTTTTTTCGAAATGTCTTTGCCGAGTGCCTAACAGCTTCGGCACTCGGCAAAGGGAGGAATTAAAAAAATTATATTTTTTTGAATTACCTTTGTCGAGTGCCCTGTGAAGGCACTCGGCAAAGACCCCATTTGCCGAGTGCCATGTTCCGGCGCTCGGCAAAGTTTTTATATTTTTTTGTTTTTGGCCACCAAATTTTTTGTGCAACCCTTCTAAAGTACTAGGAACTCCTCGTTAGAATTTTTGAATTTTTTTGTGGCTTTTTGATATATTTAGTTACTTTATTTTGTTTACTTGAATTTTTTCGAAAAATATAAATTTGAACTGCACGTGGTACGAATAATGGAATTTAATGATTCAAAAATTGATAGTCATGTTAGTGAGTATAGTGTGAGGCCGTATCCAGGAACGGACCCGAAATTTCGGACATCTTGTTCACAAAACATGACCGCGAACTTGCGTGCGAAGTATTTTTAAATTCTATAAAAAGCAAACGAAGTCTAAAAATCATGAAACTTGTTAAGATGTCGTGATATCGTATGTGGAGGCTATGATAAAAATTTCAGAAGATTTCGTGCACGTTGTCACGTACGATGCTTACAAACCAGGACATCTATATATGGACATAGAGATGTCCTGGTTTGTAAGCATTGTACATGACAACGTATACGAAATCTTCTGAAATTTTTATTTTGCGGGTGTCGTTAGCCTCTTGACAGTGCACCTCCCTGCGGAGCCGAAGCAAGCGGTGTGGAACCGGTGTGCGAAGGCCTGGTGTAGGTGTAGCGTAGCACCTGATGGCGAGGGAACCTGCGCGGGTAGATAGACAGCCTGTTCGTTTCGGCTTATTCGCTCGTATCTGGCTTATAATCCACAACTTTGAACAGTGTTTTTCTCTCACACCAAATCAGCCAGCAGTACTTTCAGCCATGGCTTATAAGCCAATTCAGCCGAAATGAACAGGCTCAGAGTCTGGGCCACTAGTACTGAAGGGAAATCGAGGAAGCCCATAATTTACTTCAAGCAAGCCAGGCGAAAGAGCTGTTGTGGCTCTGGGCTAGCTTGTGATCTAGAGGAACTGCTACAGCAAGCAATGATTTTAAGTGACTGAATCAATTTGAAGAGTCAATTTCGTTATTTTCCAGTAGCTATAAAATCACATACTCGGAGTTATTGATAACCTAGCAAAACTAGCTCAAGAATCTAAGTTAGCCAGGTCCAGATTTTAGGTAAATTTTTACTGTGCACTGTGGCTTTATCAATCAAATAAGGCATCCCTCCAAGAAAACATCAAATAAGCCAGCAGAAAGAAACTAACATGAATTAATTTCCTAAATTGGAGGAAAAAAATGCAGTAAATACTGGGATCGAGTAAGAAGGCAAGAAATGCAGTAACTATACTACGAAGTGGCTAGATCTTACAGGGGGAATCAAAAGCCCATTTGTTTGCGCACAAGATGATTGGCATGTTCCGCCAGCTAAACGGCAGATCTTTTGGCGCGCACTGTCTTGTTAAAGATGGCAACGGGTACAAAATACCTGCATGCCCGCGGGCAATCGACCCGTTGGGCAAGGATACGGGTGCGTGAGTCTGCCCGCGGGCATGGATACGGGTACGTCCCTAAACCCGACGGATATTAGCTGACGGGCAAAAAAATGTTCTACCCGCACCCGCATACCCGCCACACCCGCTCCACAACCTTATCCCTTTGAGGTGGCGTTTGGCTGCAGAGAGAGCGCAAGCTTTTTTAAATAAAATAAAACAAAGAGCTAGGGAGCCACACACACGCGCAGGGAGCCAGGAGCCGTCAGGAGCAAACCTCACACCGGCTGCCCACTCGCCCATTCGGCCTTATCCCAAATTCCCAATCTTCAGTCTTCACAGTCACACACACGCGCGCGCAAGGAGCCAGGGAGCCAGAACCAGCACGTGGAAGGGGACCCGGTGGCCGGCGACGAGATCTGGCGGGCACACGGGCATGCCCGCGGGCAAGGCATGCCCGCGGATAGCGGGCGTGGGCACAGGATGACACCCGTGGCGGGTGACGGGCGCGGGCGCGGGCACGGAATTTTCGTCGCAGGCGCGGGCACACGACACTGGTATCCGCGGGCATTTTGCCCGTTGCCATCTTTAGTCGTTGTGGTCTGCAGTCTGGAGTCCGGACGATGCGTGCAGATCTTTTTGCTCTTGTGCTGACGGCAGATGGCGACTGACGATAGATGTACGTGTTGTGTATAAACCACTCCAGGCACTGTTGGTTTCGCTGAAATTTGGCTCAGATACTTATGTTGATTTATTACAAGAGAAAACGTTGTTTATTCACTGAAAAGTACCACTGAAGTACACCCCACGTCGTCCTAGTATACCATATCATATCACTGCCCCTTGGTAGACGCCGGTACTAGTTGCTTAAAGCCTTAAACTAACTGGACCTCTTTTTGCATTGGTCTTGGTTTTTTCTTTCGATAATACTCTGACACGGGTATTCATCCTTATCCGGACGCCGCGTGCCCACACACCCGCCTCGCTGCTATTTTTTCCCATGGCTCGCTACTGCACGCGATGCCGCTCGTCCCACTTCGCTCCGCGTTTCGCTTCATTCCTTCACGGCTCCTCCAAAAGAAAAACAGCGTCGCTCATCTTCACCATCGCAGGGGCCGCTCGCCGTTGGCAGCGCCCCTGCCTACCGCAGCCTTCTCCAGCGTGGCAACACTGAAAACTCTAGTTTGGTTTTGGTGAATTGATGAAACCCTAAGTGCTAACCTAGTTTATCAAGTGATCGTGAGATAAGTAGCACACTTCAAGTGATGAAGCAAATGAAGATCATAGCATGATGATGATGATACCATGACGATGATCAAGTGCTTGGACTTGGAAAGAAGAAAGAGAAAAACAAAAAGCTCAAAGCAAAGGTATAAACCATAGGAGCTATTTTATTTTGGTGATCAAGACACTTAGAGAGTGTGATCATATTTAGGATTGATAGCCGTACTATTAAGAGGGGTGAAACTCGTATCGGAATGCGGTTATTAAAGTGCCACTAGATGCTCTAACTCATTGCATATGCATTTAGGATCTAGTGGAGTGCTAACACCTTTGAAAATGTTTGTGAAAATATGCTAACACATGTGCACAAGGTGATACACTAGGTGGTTGGCACATTTGATCAAGGGTGGTGAAGTTTGGGAGCAAGGGTAAGAAACTCCACTGACGCCCTAGACAGAAAAGATGGAGGTCACTGGGAGTGACCGGACGCTGACCATGGTTGGACCGGCGCGTCCGGTCAGGTGTAACAGCGAAGATGCTGGCGTCGGTCAAATGACCGGACGCTAGGTCGCTCTACGACCGGACGATGGCTGGGTGCGTCCGGTTAGTGCTGACATACACTGACGAAAGGCACACAGAGGAGACATCATCTGATCGGACGCTAGTAGGGTCCGGTCAAGCATGATCGGATGCGTTCGGTCAGCAAAAACACGTTTTGGACCCTTACTGTAAACGACCGAACACTGAGGGTCCAGCGTCCGGTCAGCTCTGTCGGAGCGTCTGGTCAACATTTTGACCGTTGAGATCAAACAATCACCGTTGAACACAGGAGACATGTGGCCGCCATCGGGTGACCAGACGCTAAGGAGCAGCATCCGGTCAGTAGGACCGGAGCGTCTGATCACCCCGATCAGTACCTAGTGAAGGGGTACAACGACTCTATTTCATGGGGGCTTCTATTTATGCCCCATGACCGACTCAAGCTCACTCTCTTGGCCATTTGTATTGACATAGAAACCTTGTGAGCTTAGCAAAAATCCTCCCACTCATTTCCATCATAGATTAAACATCTTTGTGAGATTGTGAGAGAATCTAAGTGCATTGCTTGAGTGTTTGCATCTAGAGGCACTTGGTATTCGTGTTTCGCTGTGGGATTCGCTTGTTACTCTTGGTGGTTGCCGCCACCTAGATGGCTTAGAGCAGCGAGGATCGTCGAGTGGAGGGTGGTGATTGTCTCCGGCTCCGATCGTGGTGATTGTGAGGGGTTCTTGACCTTTCCCTGGCAGAGCGCCAAAAGTAACTCTAGTGGATTGCTCATGGCTTGTGTGATCCTCATCTTGTGTTGGTTGTGCGGCACCCTATTGAGGGTTTGGCGTGTGATGCCAATTAGTGCGTGAACCTCCAAGTGAGTGAATCGCCACAACGAGGAGTAGCTTGCCGGCAAGCAAGTGAACCTCGGTAAAAAATCATTGTGTTCATCATTGATTCTGAGGTGATTGGTCTTCATTATTATTCATCCTTGTGATTGATTGGTTTCTTCATCTACACGGCGGTATAACCTTCTTGATCACTCTCTTTATATTACCGCAAACTAGTTGTCAAGCTCTTTAGTGTAGTTAGTTGTGAGAGCTTGCTTGCTTGGTTGGTGTGGCTCTTTAGTTAGCCTTTGAGGGCACACTAACATAGAGTAGTGTCATAGCTATTGTGTGAATAGATTCTACCTAAACTAGAATTGTGATAGGTGGCTTGCATTTTGAGTAGGCTAGTGCAACACTTGCTTCGCCTCATAATTGTCTAACCCTTTTGTTAAGTGTTGTTGTAGAAATTTTTATTAGGCTATTCACCCCCCCTCTAGCCATTAGGACCTTTCAAGTGGTATCGGAGCCAAGGTCACCGTTATTTGTGGCTTAACAACCTTTGGTGTTAAAATGGCTCAAATCAACAACACCAAGAAGCCACCCCAATTTGATAGCACAAATTATCTTTATTGGAAGTCAAAGATGACCACACACATCAAGTTAATCAATAGAAAGGTATAGAAGGTGGTAGAAACCAAAATTAAGATTGGTGATCCAGAGAATCCCACCGCGGCCGAAGAAGTGCTTCTCTAAAACAATGACATTGCTCTAAGTGCTATTCATGATGCAATTGATGAGAGAACATTTGAGCAAATCAAGAATATTGAGATGGCTCATGAGGCTTGGAAGAAGTTGGAAGAATCATTTGAGGGCACTCAAGCCATGAAAGGTGCAAAGGCTTACATTCTCAAGGAGAACTTTGCAAACTTCAAGATGAAGGAGGATAAGAGTGTGCCAGAGATGTTTCATCGGCTTCAAGTGCTTATCAATGATCTCAAAGCACTTGGAGAAGAGGTGAAGGACAAGGACTTCTCCCACAAGTTCTTGAGATGTTTACCTTCAAGATTTGGCACATTGGTCACTATTCTAGTAAGGAGTGGTTTAGACACCATGACACCAAACCAAGTGTTGGGAGACATCATGACCGATGGTACATATAGAGATGAAGATGAGAAGGAAGAAAAGAAGGAGAAGAAAGATGAGAAGAATGATGACAAGAAGAAGAGCATGGCATTCAAAGCCACATCATTCAAGGGCAAAGCTAAGCAAGAAACATCAAGTGAAGATGATGATTTATGGGATGATGATGATGATGATGAGAAGATGGCTCTCTTTATCAAGAGATTTGGCAAGTTCATGGTGAAGAAGGGCTACCGTGCTAGGAGGAAGAAGTCTTCATCCAAGAACAAAGAAGAATCAAGAAGGTGCTTCAAGTGTGGAAGCAAAGATCATCTTGTTGCTCAGTGCCATACAATAGCGACAATGATGATGACAATAAGAAGAACAAGAAGAAGGACAAGAAAGAAAAGAAAGAGAAGAAGGACAAGATGGCATTCAAGAAGAAGGGTGGTTCATATGTAGTCACTTGGGATAGTGATGCTTCCTCAAGTGATGATGATGATGATAGTGACGATAACAAGACCACCAAGAAAAAGGTTCTAGCAAGCATTGCTATCAATGAGAAGCCTTCTCTCTTTGACTCTTCATCATGCTTCATGGCTAAGACCACTAAGGTACAAACTTGTGATGATGAAAGTGATGAAGAACATGATGATGATAATGAAAATGAAAATGAAAATGATAGTGATAGTGATGATGATGAACCTACTAAGGATGAATTAATTGACATGCTAGAAGATGCTAGAGAACACTTTGACATCAAGAGAAGGGAATGCAAAAGCTTGCATAAGGAACTAAAAGCCCTTAAGCAAGCCTTTGATGAGCTCAATGCATCTCATGAGAGGCTAGAGGAAGCCAATGAGAAGCTTGGTAAAGCTCACAAAAAGCTTGACAAGGCTCATTCCTCTTTGCTTGATGAGCAAAATAAAAAGAAGCATGTTGAAACTTGCAATGTAGGTTTAACTTGTGATATAATTGATGAATCACTATCTATGCCTATCATTGTTCCTTCTACTAACCCTTCTTGTAGTACTTCTACTTCCATCTCATCTAGTGGTGATGGTCTCACTTGTGATGCCTCACTTGTGGTTGAGAATGAGAATCTCAAGAAGGAGGTTAACAAGCTCACTCACACTTTGGCTAAGGCCTATGGTGGTGAGGACCGCTTACTTATGTGCTTGGGTAGCAAAAGAGCTTCTCTCAACAAAGAGGGATTGGGCTATAACCCCAAGAAAGGCAAGGTGGCCTTTGCTCCTCACAAGACTAGTTTTGTGAAGAACAATGGTCGGTTTTGCACTAGTTGCAAGCAAGTTGGTCATGTAGAGCAAAAATGCATGAACAAGAAATCACAAGCTAATGTATCCTTCATAAAGCTTGATTCATGCTATATGCTTACTAGGGGTACAAATGGTGTAAAGGCTAAGTTCATTGGTAAACCATGAATGGGCTCAAAGGAGAAAGCCATTTGGGTATCAAAGAGCTTAGTGACTAACCTTCAAGGACCTAAGCAAGTTTGGGTACCTAAAAAGAATTGATCTTCTTTTGTAGGTTAATTACGAAGCCAGAGGAAGGCATTGGGTTCTTAATAGTGGGTGCACTCAACACATGACCGGTGATGCAAGAATGTTCAACTCAATCAACACTAATGACAATGATGGTTATGATAGTATCATATTTGGTGACAATGGCAAAGGCAAGGTCAAAGGGCTTGGTAAGATTGCAATATCAAATGATATGAGCATATCCAATGTGTTGCTAGTAGAGAGCTTGAACTTCAATTTGCTATCCATGGCTCAATTGTGTGATCTTGGATTCAAATGCATATTTGGGGTAGATGATGTAGAGATCATAAGTGTAGATGACTCTAATTTGATCTTCAAAGGCTTTAGATATGAGAATCTATACTTGGTTGATTTCAATGCTAGTGAAGCTAGATTATCTATATGTTTGTTCACTAAGTCTAGCATGGGTTGGTTATGGCATAGAAGGCTTGGTCATATTGGAATGAAACAATTGAATAGATTGGTTAAGCATGACTTGGTTAGAGGCTTGAAAGATGTTGTGTTTGAAAAGGATAAGCTTTGTAGCTCTTGTCAAGCCAGAAAATAAGTTGGAAACACCCATCCTAAGAAAAGCATGATGAGCACTAGTAAAGCATTTGAGTTATTGCACATGGATTTGTTTGGGCCAACACAATACACTAGTATCGATGGAAACAAATATGGATTTGTGATAGTGGATGACTACACTAGATACACATGGGTATTCTTTCTAGTGGACAAAAGTGATGCGTTTGCAACATTCAAATCATTTGTCAAAGGCATTCACAATGAGTTTGAAACAACCATCAAGAGAGTTAGAAGTGACAATGGTAGTGAGTTCAAGAACACTAGAATTGATGAGTTGTATGATGAATTTGGAACTAGACATCAATTCTCAGCCAAGTACACACCTCAATCAAATGGCATTGTTGAGAGAAAGAATAGAACACTCATTGATATGACAAGGTCTATGCTTAGTGAGTACAATGTGAGTCAATCTTTTTGGGCTGAAGCTATCAACATGGCTTGCTATTGTAGCAACCGCCTCTATTGTCACCGATTGAAAGGGAAGACACCATATGAGCTCTTGAATGGTAGAAAGCCCAACATTGCATATTTTCGGGTCTTTGGTTGCAAATGCTATATCTTGAAGAAAGGCACTAGATTGGGCAAATTTGACAAGAAATGTGATGAAGGATTCCAACTTGGTTACTCCACTACAAGCAAAGCATATAGAGTTTGTAATTTGGATTGTGGTACTCTTGAGGAAGTTTATGATGTTGAATTTGATGAAACCAAGGGATCACAAGTAGAGAATGAGAACTTGGAAGATGCTAGAGGTATTCAACTTTCAAATGCCATAAAGAACATGGATATTGGTGAATTGAGGCCTAGGCAAGTGAATGATGATGAAGATGATCAAGTGCAAGTGCTCTCCAACTCAAATGTGCAAGATGATACGAATCAAGCTAGTGTAAGTGGCTCTCATGACAATGAACAAGATCAAGTGGCTAGTACATCATCTCAACCAAATGATCAAGTAAGTGCAAGCAATCAAGTTCCAATCCTCCAACCAACAAATATTGCAAGGGATCATCTATTGGACACTATCATTGGAGATATTTCAAGAGGTGTGCAAACTAGATCAAGATTGGCTTCATTTTGTGAGGATTTCTCATTTGTGTCATCCATTGAACCAAAGAAGATAGATGAAGCTTTGAAGGATGTTGATTGGATGAATGCTATGCATGAAGAATTGAATAACTTCATAAGAAATCAAGTATGGGAATTAGTAGAGAGACCAAAGGGACACAATGTGATTGGAACCAAATGGGTCTTTAGAAACAAGCAAGATCAAGATGGGATAGTAGTAAGGAACAAAGCAAGATTAGTAGCACAAGGCTATACACAAGTTGAAGGTCTTGACTTTAGAGAAACATATGCCCCGGTTGCTAAATTGGAAGCAATAAGAATCTTGTTAGCCTATGCTTGTGCCCACAACATCAAGCTCTATCAAATGGATGTTAAGAGTGCATTTCTCAATGGCTACATCAATGAAGAAGTATATATTGAGCAACCTCCCAGTTTTGAAGATGATAAGAAACCCAACCATGCATACAAGTTGAAGAAAGCATTGTATGGCTTGAAGCAAGCACCTAGAGCATGGTATGAGAGATTAAGGGATTTCCTACTCTCTAAAGGGTTCACAATGGGCAAGGTTGACACCACTCTTTTCATCAAGAAGATTGGAAAAGATCTATTTGTATTACAAATATATGTTGATGACGTCATATTTGGATCAACCAATCAAGACTTTTGTGATGAATTTGGAAAGATGATGGCTAATGAGTTTGAGATGTCCATGATTGGAGAGTTGAGTTACTTCCTTGGTCTTCAAATCAAGCAATTGAAGAATGGTATATTTGTAAGTCAAGGCAAGTATATCAAGGACATGATCAAGAAGTTTGGCATGAGTGATAGCAAAGTCATTAGCACACCAATGGGAACAAATGGCAACTTGGATAGTGATGCAAGTGGAAATATGGTGGATCAAAAATTGTATCGGTCTATGATTGGAAGCCTACTCTATGTGACCGCATCAAGGCCAGATGTTATGTTTAGAGTATGCATGTGTGCAAGATTTCAAGCCTCGCCAAGAGAAAGTCATTTGAAGGCTACAAAGAGAATATTGAGGTACTTGAAGCATACATAAAATGTTGGTTTGTGGTATCCCAAAGGAGCAAAGTTTGAGCTAGTTGGTTACTCTGACTCGGATTATGCGGGATACAAGGTTGAAAGGAAGAGCACCTCGGGCACATGTAAATTGTTGGGAAGATCACTTGTTTCATGGTCATCAAAGAAGCAAAATAGTGTTGCATTATCAACCGCCAAAGCCGAATACATATCCGCCGGTAGTTGTTGTGCACAAATACTTTAGATGAAGGCCACTTTGAGTGACAATGGAATCAAGTTCAAGAAAGTGCCATTGCTATGTGACAATGAGAGTGCAATCAAGTTGACCAACAATCCGATTCAACATGCAAGAACAAAGCACATTGATGTCCGCCACCATTTCATAAGAGATCACCAACAAAAAGGGGACATTTATATTGAGAGTGTAGGCACCGAAGATCAACTTGCTGATATATTCACCAAGCCATTAGATGAGAAAAGGTTTTGCAAGCTAAGGAATGAGTTGAACATATTGGATTTCTCAAATATGTGTTGATGCAGCCCCCACTCATATGACATGTCTCTCCTTCGAGCAATCCAAGGTAAAAGTTGATTGGCATGACATACATCTTTGCTAAGGAAATGATTAGTGCATCCAGTCACATTTTCAATTTTATTAGGACCTTTCAAGTGGTTCTATTTTATTAGGCTCATTCATGAAAATCAAATTATTTTGATGTCTATATGATATCACTATTGCTTCTATGCTTGATTTGATCTAGTGATAGCATATGACATGTTTATGGGCTTGTAAACCTAGTGTTTAATCTAGAATATGAGCTCTAAGTGTTTAACTCAACATGGTACAAGATAACCCTTATTTGGAGGTATGAAGAAGCTTGTCCTTGGATCAAACCGAGTTAAATATCTTTGGCAAATGATCTAGATTGGACCAAATTTGGGAAAATGATCCTCACCCCATTGATTGACATTGATAATCTCGACCCTACAAGTAATACTATCTATATTTAGAACCTTTGTGGTCATTGATGACAAAGGGGGAGAGAAACAAAGATAGTAGTAAAAATAGTGAAAAAGGGGGAGAAATATCATAAAGGGAGAGAAACATAAAGATATACTTGATGTATGACATGGGGGGAGAAAAGTGAAAAAGGAAAGGGATAAATTAAAATTTTGAGCACACAAGTAGGGGGAGCAAGCTCATGAACTTGTGTGGTGCATTTAAATGTGCATTTCATATGTTTGCTTGCATGGTACAACTTTTAAAATTCAATATCTATGCTTGTATGGTGTATGCTAGTTGTCGGTTTGAATGATGAAATGAAAACTAGCATGCATAGGATATCTAGTGATTTTATTTCCAAATATTTCCAAGTGGTATTGAGCTAACCATGGTGCTAAGGATGGTATATTGGTGCACTCCGATTGGTATCACGCTTCAAAGGTCTATCTTTTATACCTTAGCATCATTTGGTAGACATTGTCTCCTATATTTCCTATCTAAGCATATGTGCAAGCTACAATCTAAACTCTTAACACATATGTAGGGGGAGCAATTGCTATCATTTGGGATTCATGAAACTTGTCCATATCCTTTTACACATGGTAAATATGCTTGGACAAGCAACATGGATTCAATTGAATTTTAATTTATATCTTTGTATAAGGGTTGTCATGAATAACCAAAAAGGGGGAGATTAAAAGCTCTAGTTTGGTTTTGATGAATTGATGAAACCCTAAGTGCTAACCTAGTTTATCAAGTGATCGTGAGATAGGTAGCACACTCCAAGTGATGAAGCAAATGAAGATCATAGCATGATGATGATGATACCCTGATGATGATCAAGTGCTTGGACTTGGAAAGAAGAAAGAGAAAAACAAAAAGTTCAAGGCAAAGGTATAAACCATAGGAGCTATTTTGTTTTGGTGATCAAGACACTTAGAGAGTATGATCACATTTAGGATTGATAGCCGTACTATTAAGAGGGGTGAAACTCATATCGAAATGCGGTTATCAAAGTGCCACTAGATGCTCTACCTCATTGCATATGCATTTAGGATCTAGTGGAGTGCTAACACCTTTGAAAATGTTTCTGAAAATATGCTAACACATGTGCACAAGGTGGTACACTAGGTAGTTGGCACATTTGATCAAGGGTGGTGAAGTTTGGGAGCAAGGGTAAGAAACTCCACCGGCGGAGTGTTTGCCTGTAGAGTGCAGACAGTCCGACGGTGCCACCGGCGCCCTAGACAGAAAAGACGGAGGTCACTGGGACTGACCGGACACTGGCCACGGTTGGACTGGCATGTCTGATCAGGTGTAACAGCGAAGATGCTAGCGTCGGTCAAATGACCGGACGCTGGGTCGCTCTACGACCGGACATTGGCAGGGTGCGTCCGGTCAGTCCTGATGTACGCTGACGTAAGGCGCACAGAGGAGACATCATCTGACCGAACGCTGGTAGGGTCCGGTCAAGCATGACCGGATGCGTCCGATCGGCAAAAACACGTTTTGGACCCTTACTGTAAATGACCGGACACTGAGGGTCCAGCGTTCAGTCAGCTCTGTCGGAGCATCCGGTCAACATTTTGACCATTGAGATCAAACGATCACCGTTGAACATAGGAGACATGTGGCTGCCATCGGGCGACCGGACGCTGAGGAGCAGCGTCCGGTCAATAGGACCGGAGCATCCGGTCACCCTGATCAGTACCCAGTGAAGGGGTACAACGGCTCTATTTCATGGGGGCTTCTATTTAAGCCCCATGGCTGGCTCAAGCTCACTCTCTTGGCCATTTGCATTGACATAGCAACCTTGTGAGCTTAGCAAAAGTCCTCCCACTCATTTCCATCATAGATTTAACATCTTTGTGAGATTGTGAGAGAATCCAAGTGCATTGCTTGAGTGTTTGCATCTAGAGGCACTTGGTATTCGTGTTTCGCTGTGGGATTCGCTTGTTACTCTTGGTGGTTGCCACCACCTAGACGGCTTGGAGCATCGAGGATCGTCGAGTGGAGGGTGGCGATTGTCTTTGGCTCTGATCATGGTGATTGTGAGAGGTTCTTGGCCTTTCCTCGGCGGAGCGCCAAAAGGTACTCTAGTGGATTGCTCGTGGCTTGTGTGATCCTCATCTTGTGTTGGTTGTGTGGCACCCTATTGAGGGTTTGGCGTGTGATGCCAATTAGCGCGTGAACCTCCAAGTGAGTGAATCACCACAACGAGGAGTAGCTTGCCGGCAAGCAAGTGAACCTTGGTAAAAAATCAATGTGTTTATCATTGATTCTGAGGTGATTGGTCTTCATTGTTATTCATCCTTGTGATTGATTGGTTTCTTCATCTACATGGCGGTATAACCTTCTTGATCACTCTCTTTATATTACCGCAAACTAGTTGTCAAGCTCTTTAGTGTAGTTAGTTGTGAGAGCTTGCTTGGTTGGTTGGTGTGGCTCTTTAGTTAGCCTTTGAGAGCACACTAACATAGAGTAGTGTCATAGCTATTGTGTGAATAGATTCTACCTAAACTAGAATTGTGATAGGTGGCTTGCATTTTGAGTAGGCTAGCGCAACACTTGCTTCGCCTCATAATTGTCTAACCCTTTTGTTAAGTGTTGTTGTAGAAATTTTTATTAGGTTATCCACCCCCCTCTAGCCATTAGGACCTTTCAAACGCCACACCTGGCCCCACCCTATGCTGCTCCGTGCCTAGTGCCACGCCACCGTCTTGCACCATGTCCTCAATCACCTCACCCATCGCAGGAAGGGGTGGCAGGGGAGGCCTGTGCCATCGCAGTTCCCCACCAGGTAGGCTATGTCTGGCGGTGATGCTGTGTTTTAAGTGTTTCATGCATTTTCAGACATGTTGCAAGCCTATATTTCAAGTGTTTCAATTGTTTCAGACGTATGTTTCAAGTGTTTCATCTTGATGTTGCATATGTTGCTATGGCTATACACGCATGTTTCAAGCGTATATTCAAAGGTTTCAAATGTTTTTAGACTTATGTTGCAAGTGTTTCATCTGGATATTTTAAAACTAGATCTGGATGTTGTATATGTTGCTTTGGTTATACGCGCATTTTCAAGTGTTTCATATGTTTCATAACATATGTTCCCAGTGTTTTATCTGAATGTTGCATATGTTGCAAATAAATGTACGTGTCGAGTGTTTTAGCCGTATGTTGTAATTGTTCCATCTGAGTGTTGCAAGAGTAGATCTAGATGTACGTGTGGAGGAAGCCTAAGCCCTCGGTGGTCCACAGTCCACCTGTTGTGGCTCCTTGGTGTGACAAAGATGAAGGTCATGAACATAGGAGCAGCGGGGACGAGATGCCATGGTGGATCAACTGGGATGGGGAATGGGATGGGCATGGTGCATCAGGTGGGATGGGGAGCTAGATGGGACACTGGCAAGGGAGCTGCATGCATTGGGGCGAGGCATAGGAGCTCCGAGATGGACGGACGCTGCCTCTAGAGCGGTATGGGCATGGAGTGAAGGAGCTATGTTCGTTAGGTGCGCGCGGACACACGTCTGAACGGACGCCATGTCCGGACGTCCGCTAGTTGGAATACCTTTTTCTTTGGGAGGCAATATAATACGTCATCAGGCCTTCGGCAAGAATGACACAGCCACGGATGATGAAAGAATCTCTGATTGACATCCTGCTATCAGTGCGAGGCCCATCTTGCACTCGAACCTAGAGCATGTATTGGTATTTCTTAACACATACACGAATAATCCGCAAGCGTATAGAAGTACCATTGTAGCACTTCACCTAAAAGTATTCAGGGTATCGTATTTTCCATGGGGAACAGAGGTACTCTTCTAGCTAGTTCGTCTGAGGACAACACAAGGGTAGAATTAGCAGAGGTTGAAATGGATTCCTATGGTTTTATGGTTTAAGGATAGATAAACATGACTCCTACTTACTCACTTCGGGCATCAGCTTACACCTAGTCTACCAAGCGATATCGGCCTCTGCTCTATGTCAAACCTAGATGTGGGGGAGTATGAAGGATGGATAGGGCTATCACCACCTGTCGCCTACCCCTCAACCATGGGGAACAAAGCAAACAAAGGTAGTCTCTAGCCTAGACACCACGTCTACGCTATCAACTACTACTCTAGTGTGCATGCAAGGGTTATCTGTCTTTATCAGGACCCTTCTACTAGAGCATCCACCATGGGGATGGACGACAAACCCATAAACAATTAGGAGTATAGCTTCACAAGTCAAAGACTTTATACCAAATGAATCAAGAATACTCACTTAGCGGGAAAACCCATTGAGGCACAAGTATCCATTGACGTACAAGGCAGGGAGACACCAACAAGCCCATCTCTTCCCCAAACTCTCGCTCACATCTCTCCCTTACAACTCTAGCTAGCTACTAGGGCCTAAGCCCTTTCAAGTGTTGCTCTAACTCAAGTGAGGAGTGCTCTTCTTCCTTGTTGTGGTGTTAGAGAGGGGGTACCCCTCTATTTATACAAGGAGAGGCAGTGCTTCGCCTATTCTTGGTGTGAAACCCTAGGCTGCACCGCCTCTACATGGGAGCATGCCACCACGTGAGCAAGGAGAGGTAGAGGAGCGCCGGTAGGGGTTGGGCGCCCCTCGGGGTCGGCCACCCATTGATCGTGCCACTGTGGCAGAACCGCCTAATCTAATGCCTCCCAGGAGTACTTGTCTTCCATTAGACACTAAGTACTCAAGGGAGGACACCAAATTACGGAGTTCCATCGAGCACACCCCAAGAGAGAACCCAAAAATCCACATTTTTCTATCAGGATCACAAATGAGAGAATAAAGCTTATAATATTTTAGCCATTTCTTACATCACTTTTCATGCAATATCAGAGTATAATATTTATTGTTATAATAGTGGAATGTAATCATGTTATCAGAGTTATAAACAATTTAATTTAACAGTGGAATATAAACATGTGATCAGAGTTACAGTGTAAATAAATATCTATTCCTGACATGATGAAGCATTGATATATAAACTATGACAATAGATTATAAAACTTCCATTTATAAAAACATTTAGTGAGAGTTATAAATAAAACTATGATCGTGGCGTAAAGGAATCCTCTCTGAGCCCACCACGAGGAATCCACATATAAGGGTCAGCTTTAGCATCCACCTGTCACCTACAATAGGGGGAAATAAAACCTTGAGTACTCAATTGTACTCAGCAAGACTTACCCGATAGGAGGAAAGAAATGACTGTAAGGATATGCAAGGCTATCTGGCTTATGGGTTTATTGAATCTGGAGGAAGCATTACTAAGCATGTGTCCTTATATTTGATTTTATTAGCAGTCATCATTAGTTTATTAACTAACCATTCTATGTAAGCACCTGTGCTACTTTCAAGCAGGTGGTAAGCAATCAGATTTCTTTTTACCATCTTTCATCTTCCAGTTCTTACTATGTTGCTAGACTGTAGACAAGCCGTACTGGATCGCCTAGCAATTAACGAATCAATGTGTCCAGCTAGGTACCCCAAAACACACGCTCCGCTTGTACCCTAGGCATAAGTAGGACCAACCCACTACCCTCCTATCACGGGGCCTAGGTCCCTGTCCAAACTAGAACTCCAAGCCCCCGCCCGTGAGTCCCGGACTCAGTGCGGTGCAAGGACCTCCACCTTAAAACCACCCTGACAATCAGTCCAGAAAGAGCTAAAACCCATGACAAGAGAGTAACAAGTCTTTCCTGCGCCCATACCCAAGTATGTGCTTGGGATAATAAGTGTGTGACCTACCTAGAACCCAATGCAACGACCGGTCCTTAACCAACACAGACAGGGAAACAGTGTAACCAAGCTATGCCCCGTTAGCTGCAGGACACAATCTCTTACACCCACCAATACCCAAACCATATCCCTGCCCAGTCTCTATTTTCCCTTTCCACCATTTTATCATGAGTGATAATAATACAGTAATATATTTCCTATCTCTCGCGAGTGATAGGCAATCACTCGACTTCTATCGGAGCCCTGTAACATAGCAATCTACAAGATTCTATCATATTAGTAAGACTCATAGGATAAAGATATTTATATATTCAAGTGGGTTTCATTCAACTCCTTAAAACTTAATGCACAAGCATAAATTAAAGTGCAGAATAATAGGTGTTATGCACCGGGGCTTGCCTGGGTAAAATATAACCAAAAGTTAGTATTCCATCTTTGTGTCCTAATCCCTGGCACCATCTTTTCAGCTACTCCATTTGATACCATCGATCCACCATTATTCCTATTATGATATGCAATGCGATGCAGAGATGATGCAACAGTTAATTATCCAGGCACAACAACTCTTAAAATAGAGTACATGCTACGAACTAACAAGCTAGCTCTAACAACTAATGTACTAATCTTCGTATTAACATCATCGAGGAAGATGTCATTTCCCAACAAGTGTTTTAGTTATACAATTCCAAGGTGTTTCTTTATTCCATTCTATCGATTTAATCTTTATTCGAAATAGGGCATCATTATCTATCTAGCAAACTAATTATTCTAGAGCTACAAAAATTACAGTGAGCAACTAATAATATTAGTAATTTACTATAAAATTTCAGAATCAACACTATCACTGATTTATCACGAAAATTCATACAAGTTCACATTTTAACAATACTAAATATTTTAAAATAATTAGAGCAACTCTAAAAACATACAGAACCTATGCGAACAAAATACACTATCTCTAGCTCGACCCGTAGGCGCACAGCGCGTGGCCTAGGCACGGGCGGCATGAGGCCGACCTAGATGGATGCGTGCCTTAGGCGGGGCAGGCGGCGTGGACGGCCCCAGAGGCAGGTAGGCCGTAGCCCAGCAAGCCAACCCACGCGGTCCGGGTAAGGCGGCGATGGCACATTTGCGAAAAGGCCCCTGAGCTTACCCAAAATTAACTAAGCCCTTATTTGTAAACCTTTGAGTCTAGCGTTTTTGCAAAATAAACATGATAAAGAATTCTATTTGTTCTTTCTCACCTTCTTTCCATCCTCAAAACAGAGCATGGGTAGGGAAAACCGGTCGGCGGTGCAACCCGACAAAGTCTACCGAAGGACACGCGGGGGCAGTGGCAGGTGGCCACGGCGCACCAGTAGGTGGCTATGGGGTGTGACATGGAGGTGGAGAAGTGCTTGGGAGGGGAAACGCCGTGGAGCCACAGGTCCAACGTGGGACCGTGCAGGCTCACGCGCATACGAAGGGCCGACAATGGTAGCGGTGGTGGCCGAGCGACGGTGGCCTAGTGATGGCACCCCGGGGCTCATGTGGCTATGTAGCGGTGGAGGAGCCGAGGTGGAGTCACGTGTGGGCGCCATTGAGCTATGACATGCAGAGACAACAAGAGCATAGCCACGCCGATGATACACGCGAAGGAGCAGCAGAGAGCGGCGGTGTGGAGCTATGGCCGTCGAGGAGGAGGATGTGGTGCGCGGCAACGCGGCTTGAGAGCATGGGAGGCAATGCACTAGCCAAAGGGATGGCTCGATGGTGTGGCTGGCTCCGAGATGGCATCGTGGTGCTACGCTGGGCTTCAAACATAGCAAGAAGGGGCATAGCGTGGAGCTCAAAGTGGCAGTCACGACCATGGTCAGGCGAGGACAGTGATGATGCGGTTGGTAAAGTAGAGGTAGCAAGGACAAGCAAAGGCAGATAGTAGCTTGGCCTCGGCATGAACAAGAAGGAGCGCAGGGAGAGGGAGCAGTGGGGCATGGGCATGGTAGAGCTAGGTGTTCGTATTAAAATTCGGACAAGATGCTAGTGAGGGAGAAAAAGAGTGAAGGACAGTGGTGCAGGCAAACAGCTGTAGTTTGACAAGATAGCAAAGGCAGCCAGCTCCTCCATGGTAGGTGGGTCATGTGGTGGATGGAGCACCATGTCAGCCAGACAATAGGCAGGCAGTGCACGCGGTGACCGCAGGCCGAGCCATACGACGATAAGTAGTGATGAGCATGAATTTTAAAGAGACGCAAAAACCATGGATTAGCTCACTAAGTTCTGACCAAAATGCACTACCCTAGAGTGGACACTACCATCTCCCCAATGAAGCAACCCATACAACTAGAAGATGACCAGCGAGAAGGAAGAGAGGCGCCAAGATAGACTAGTCATGCAGAATGCCGGTTCACGGATAGAGCGCCAATGACATGCCCTCAACTAGGGATGAAAATGGTACGGATATTTTCCGACCGTATTCGAAAACCAAATCTGTTTAGAGGGGTTGAGATATGTCCGTATCCAAGTCCGGATATCCAACATTCGATACCATATCTGTATCTGAATACTCAAATCGCATATTTATGATGTCGATATTCAATCGTATCCTATCCGACATAGTTGACACTATCCATATTCGAATCCAAATCCCGACAAAAATATGAAAACAAATGTAATATCGGTGATATCCATCCATATCCAATCCGTTTTCATCCCTACCCTCAACGCGTTCTAGCAAAGTTTGGTCCATATTTGCGTGAGCATCGTAACTCTACGTAACCACGACCAGCACCACGTCCTAGTATACACCTAACTGCAATCGATCGTATGAAAACATAGATGCAGTGCTTAACCATTTTTGTTGGAAATCGAATGCCAAAATGGCATTGTCTACTATCGTTTCTGACTTAGAGAGAATAATAACTTAGCTAGAACTAACAACCTTTGGCGCTTTTGCCGTAACTTTTAGTAAGCCTAACCCTAATTAATTCCAACCACTACGTATTTCATACACTAGTCCATAAGTCATACTAACTCATAGAAACAAAACATCTAAGAACTAATTAACCCATTGTTCAATATAATTCGAAAAAATGACACTTTTAAACATAAGTTAAAATTTTAAAATCCTAGAAAATCATTCGATAAATCCTCATAGGTCTAAATCTTGGTGCTAAGTGAGCTTGTAACACTAGAGGTGTTACAACCAACCCCCCTTAAAAAGAATCTCATCCCGAGATTCATAGCAAGAATCAGAAGATGGGAGAACACGATTACATTTTGTGGATCAGAAATTACATGAAAGATTACACGACTCCGAATACTAAACCACATGGGGATTTAGGGATACATGGTTAAGAGCAACCTAGTCCAACCG
Organism: Miscanthus floridulus; assembly: GCF_019320115.1. Classification (NCBI taxonomy): domain Eukaryota; kingdom Viridiplantae; phylum Streptophyta; class Magnoliopsida; order Poales; family Poaceae; genus Miscanthus; species Miscanthus floridulus. Next base: position 108,697,338 of record NC_089596.1, read on the forward strand.
AGACTTAATCCAAAAGTTGAGATAGACGAGGACAATGGAGAAATAACAAGATAATGATTATCCAAAACATGGCGTATGACCAATAGATCCAAAAATAGGAGACTGAGAAGTCAAACATCATGAACCCTAAGACCAAATTAACCAATGGTAGACTTGAACTTCTTCGAAAACTAGACCCTTTTTCCTCTCAGATTACACCATCACCTCAGACTAACGAACCTAGCTCCACAAAGGCAACTAGATCTCATAGCTATGCTTTGGATTCGAGGGGATGAGGAAGAAGAGCAAGGACCAAGGGTATCTTATAGTGGTAAACGAAGGTGGGGTGCAACACACCAGAAGTGGAGGCGGCATGAATGGGATACACAGAGGATTCATGCCATGGGGATAAGGTCGGACATGGTGTGCTCCCTACGCGAGTGGGCAGAGGATAAGGGAGAGGAGAGGAGAGGCGGTTCGCTCGACGAGGGAAGGCGTACAGGTGACCGTGTCCCCAAAAAAAGAAAGAAGGGGGGGAATAGGGGTCTAGTACGAGGATGAGGGCACAGGAGTCGAGAGCCGACCGAATGTCGGGGAAAAGAGAAACGCACAATGCACAAGGATGGCGAGTGTGGCACGATGCTACAGCCATGCGAGAATGGGGTGCTAAAGGGCCCGACACAGACGGCATCCGCAGGGCACGTAGCGAAATAACCCAGCATGCATAGCATGGTCAAACTAGATACAGGACTTGGGACATGATGTCCACTCAGGCTTTTACAATCACTCCCGACTACCCACGGCTAACTTTCCTTACTACTCTTCTTTTCTTCCCTTCCTTGTCCACAATATGCACCAACCTTTGTATGAACTGAGATCACGACAAACACGCTTCCTCCAAAACCACATTCTTTTGTTTACCTTGAGAGAACACTATTTCATCAACCCATTGGGGATTTTCCGTTAGAACACCTGAATATTTCCAAGGAGAATATTTTGTAGCAAAAGCGGTACGGTGGCGTAACTTGGTAAAGGTACTTGGTCAACAACCTCGATACCAGCACGTGCCGAGTAGTGTCACCATGTGGTAGCTGTTCCATAGGGGCCCTTGGTTTTGTCGTGGCACCATAAGCTATTAACTAGACAACTATTACCAACTTACCTGCAATGAAGGTGGTGGGGTCATAGAGCATAGAATAAGAGGAGTTTTGCATGGGAAGATTCAAACAAGGGGCAAGAAATTTAAATTCAATGATGGATTTGATTTAAGGAGATTCAAGTGTTCTGCTGGGACATCCATAATTAGTCGATACAATGTCCAATGTTCTCCAATCACGACTGGTTTGCTGACCTTTGAATGGTAACTTCTCTTGTAACCCTCTTAATATCGCCCTTGAATACCCTAAGCATGTCTAACGAAACTTAAGGGTAGATGGACGACATAAACACAGTGAAATAAATAAATTGCACATTCCACGCTCTTATGCTGGTACAACATCCAGGCACTCAGTCTCCCATTCATGACACATCATTCACCTTTCCTACAGGCGGACAATCTCAACAACTACGGATGAAAAACAACGGCAACAGTACACTACTAGAGGACAACGACGAAAAGCACTACTACTACGGGTACATCATCCCAAGGCAACTAATCTACTCTGGACCATGCATCTTCCTTCTTGGGCTTAGCGGATTCTTCTACCACCCTAGCTATGGATCTGCCGCCTCTCTTGGCAATGGCTGAGTGAGAGGAATCAAGGGTTCTACTTCTGAAGGTGGAGGTGCTGGCGGCACTACAACACCGGTTCTCCTTCTTTCTAGCGGGTGGATAGGGATCCCCTCCACGATCAAGGAATCCTACCATTCAGCAGCTAGTGTCCTCTGCTTGGCCATGGTGATAAGATAGGCCTCTCCCAACTGATGGACATGCCAATCTTTAGCCTCCTTCAGAGCCTCCAACATGGCAGTCTCCTGACTCTCAACGGCTGCCGCCCTGGCATGCGCTTCGGCCAGCTACACCTGGAGCATCCTAGAGAAGATCTCTGCTTCCTTGGCTCGTCGGAGGCATTTCCTCAGCTTTGAGGCTTGCCAGTCATACTGCTCATCTAGAGCAAGCAGGTATGTGGTCAAGTGCAACACGATTGGATTGTCTTCTTGCGCATCCTGTCCTTGCAAAGCCTCCATGCTTGTCGATTCTTTTCCAAAGGTGGAAAGAACCTCATGGGGGTACAGACAATGGGTTCCTCATAGATCTGACAAAGGTACCGCAAGGTTTGTGGGCCACAACCTAGTAGGTGTGGATGAAGCAAAACCCGGTTGTGATCACATTCCAGGCTTCAGTGATGTCGGGGAACTCTTCACTCTTCCCAATATAGACGGTAACCTCACACCGCTTGGGGCCATGCTTCTCATACTCATGGCCCTCATACTCAGGACAATCTTTGACTCCAAGCTTTTGCAGGGTAGCATGCAGGATTCTAGAAAAACCCTCAATGTTCAGGCAGTAACTACTAACCTAGGCTCCTACCATTCCTAGCGATGATTGCAAGGAAGGATGAGCGAAACGTTTGCTCAAAAGGAAAAGCTAGGTGAGCTAAAGTGCACCGAGTGGTAGTACCAATGGCTAAGCCAGGCTCTGCTTATAAAGGTAGAGCGGTCAGTGGTCCTAGCGTTGTCCACCAAGGTTTCTACGCGGGATCACTACAAATGAATCGACCAAAATTCCACGTGTTCGAGGCGAGCGACGTCCGAGGCCATTAATGACTAGTACGATTGCAAGGCAAGGGTCTGACAAGAGCGTAGAAAAAAAAAGTATGGGGAGACGTGGGTCACGACCGGCGTGAACCGCGGGTGAACATAGAGCACGAAGCCACAGTGCAAAAATAACTCCAGAATAGGAACGAGTCAGTCGTGCACAATACGACACGCGTGACACCTATGGATGGCGTATCTACAAATAATACGAGCACTACAATGCACAACAAGATATATATGAATGCACGTCCTATACGTCCTTTCACTGTTGCCAACATATAGGGCAACCGTTCTTAGATTTTTGGCACAACGTTCTCTCCCTGTAGCTAGTAGATACTATTGGACTATGCTCGGGTCAGTGTACCTATAGAAAAATTGATTAAGCCTACCTAAGTTAGCAGAGGGCCATCTATCCTAGATACGTAACCATAGTAATAGGGCTACTTATATAACTTTGCAATAAAAATGTCATATTCTTTGAAAGAATTTGTTGTCAAATTTTATTTTAGAAAAGGTTTTTGAAGCTTTATTTCTTCATTTATTCTCTGATACCACCTGTGGTAGAACCGTCTAATCTAATGCCTCCTAGAAGTACTTGTCTTCCATTAGACACTAAGTACTCAAGAGAGGATATCAAATTACATAGTTCCATCGAGCACACCCCAAGGGAGAACCCAAAAATCCATATTTTTCCATCAAGATCACAAATGAGAGAATAAAGCTTACAACATTTTAGCCATTTCTTACATCACTTTTCATGCAACATCAGAGTATAATATTTATTGTTATAACAGCAAAATGTAATTATGTTATCAGAGTTATGAACAATTTAATTTAACAGCGGAATATAAATATGTGATCAGAGTTACAGCAGAAATAAATATATATTCTTGACATAATGAAGCATTGATATATAAACTATGACAACAAAATATAAAACTTCCATTTATAAAATATTTAGTGAGAGTTATAAATAAAACTATGTTCGCAATGTAAAGGAATCCTCTCTGAGCCCACCAGGAGGAATCCACACACAAGGGTCAGCTTTAGCATCCACCTGTCACCTGCAATAGAGGGAAATAAAACCCTGAGTACTCAATTGTACTCAACAAGACTTACCCGATAGGAGGAAAGAAAAGACTCCAAGGATATGTAAGGCAATCTAGCTTGTGGGTTTATTATATCTGCATGAAGCATTACTAAGCGTGCGTCCTTATATTCGATTTTATTAGCAGTCATCATTAGTTCATTAACTAACCATTCTATGTAAGCACCGATGCTACTTTTAAGCAGGTGGTAAGCAATCAGATTTCTTTTTACCATCTTTCATCTTCCAGATCTTACTACGTTGCTAGACTGTAGACAAGCCGTACCGGATCGCCCGGCAATTCACGAATCAATATGCCCAGTTGGGTACCCCGAAACACACGCCCTACTTGTACCCTAGGCACAAGCAGTGTCAACCCACTACCCTCCTATCACGGGGCCCAGGTCCCCGTCCAAACTGGGACTCCAAGCCCCCACCCGTGAGTCCCAGACTTAGTGGGGTGCAAGGACCTATCACCGATTTATCAATGATTTACTATAAAATTTACTATAAAATAATATTAGTAATTTACTGTAAAATTTTTAGAATCAACACTATCACCGATTTATCACGGAAATTCATACAAGTTCACATTTTAACATTACTAAACATTTTAAAATAATTAGAGCAACCCTAAAAATATATAGAACCTATGTGAACAAAATACACTATTAGATAGATCATGATTTTAGGAACTCAACGAAATTTGTTCCATAATTTTTGGACTCCTAAATGATTTTATATTTAAATAACAAAATCAGCTTAGAATTTATTTTAGAAAATCTTCACTAATTTGTTGGGAAAAAGAAAAAGATCACCGTGGCCCACATGGCCCACAGCGAGCGCGGCCTCAGCGTGGCACATGGCCGGCGAGCCGGCTCGGCCCGTAAGCACACAGGCGTGTGGCACAGGCGCGGGCGACGCGAGGCCGACCCAGTGTGGCTAACACAAGTTCGACCCAGACAGATGCGTGGCCCAGGTGGGGCAGGCGGTGCGGACGGCCCCAGAGGCAAGCAAGTTGGCCAACGCGGTCTGGGTAAGGCGGTGGCGACACATTTGTGAAAAGGCCCCTGAGCTTACCTCAAATTAACTAAGCCCTTATTTCTAAACCTATGAGTCTAGCATTTTTGCAAAATGAACACGATAAAGAATTCTATTTGCGCTTCCTCACCTTCTTTCCCTCTTCAAAATAGAGCATGGGTAGGGAAAACCGGCCGACGGTGCAACCCGACAAAGTCTACCAAAGGACACACAGAGGCAGTGGCGGGCGGCCGTGGTGCACCAGTAGGTGGCGGCGGGGTGCGACATGGAGGTGGAGCAGCGCTTGGGAGGGGAAATGTTGTGGAGCCGCAGGTCCAGCGCGGGACCATGCGGGCTCATGCACACGTGAAGGGCTAGCGACGGCGACGGCGGTGGCCCAACGACGGTGCTCTCGGGGCTCGTGTGGCTACGCAGCGGCGGAGGAGCCAGGGTGGAGTCACGTGCGGGTGCCATTGAGCTATGGTGTGTGGAGGCAGTGAGAGCGCAACCACGCCGGTGATACATGTGGAGGAGCAGCAGAGAGCGGTGGCGTGGAGCTACAACCATCGAGGACAAGGGTGCGGCATGTGGCAACATGGCTTGGGCATATGAGAGGCAATGTGCCGGCCAAAGGGATGGCTCAGTGGTGCGGCTGGCTCCAAGATGGCGTCGTGGTGCTGCGCTAGGCTTCAGACGCAGCAAGAAGGGGCGCAGCACAGAGCTCAAAGTGGCAGTCATGGCCATGGTCAGGCGAGGACGGTAATGACGTGGTTGGCGAAGCAGAGGCAACAAGGACAAGCAAAGGCAGACAGTAGCTTAGCCTTGGCATGCACAAGAAGGAGCACGGGGAGAGGGAGCAGTGGGGCATGGGCATGGCAGAGCCATGTGCTCCCATTAAAATTCGGACAAGATGCTAGCGAGGGAGAGAAAGAGTGAAGGACAGTGACATAGGCAAACAGCCATAGCGTGATGGGACAGTGAAGGCAACCAACTCCTCCATGGTAGATGGGTCATGCGGTGGACGGAGCACCACGTCAGCCAGTTGGCCAGACGGCTGGTAGGCAGTGCACGCGGCGACCGCAGGCCAAGCCGTACGACGGTAAGTAGTGATGCACACAAATTTAAAGAGACGCAAAAACCACGGATTAGCTCACTAAGTTCTGACCAAAATGCACTACCTTAGAGTGGACACTACCATCTCCCCAATGAATCAACCCATAGGACTAGAAGATGACCAATGAGAAGGAAGAGAGGTGCCAAGATAGACTGGTCACGCAGAATGCCAGTTCATGGACAGAGCGCCAATGACATGCCCTCAACACGTTCTAGCAAAGTTCAGTCCATATTTGCGTGAGCATCATAACTCTACGTAACCATGACCTGCACCACATCCTAATATACACCTAATTGCAACCGATCGTATGAAAACATAGATGTAATGCTTAACCATTTTTGTTGGAAATCGAATGCCAAAATGGCATTGTCTACTATCGTTTCCAACTTAGAGAGAATAATAACTTAGCTAGAACTAACAACCTTTAGCGTTTTTGCCGTAACTTTTAATATTCCTAAACCTAATTAATTCCAACCACTACACATTTCATACACTAGTCCATAAGTCATACTAACTCATAGATACAAAACATCTAAGAACTAATTAACCTGTTGTTCAATATAATTTGAAAAAATGTCACTTTTAAACATAAGTTAATTTTTTAAAATCCAAGAAAATCGTTCGGTAAATCCTCTTAGGTCTAAATCTTGATGCTAAGTGAGCTCGTAACACCAGAGGTGTTACAACCACCTCACCACCGCCTTCGCTTGGCAGGCTCTGGGCTGGGCCTGGATCAGCCCTTGGTGGTGCTTTGCCCCGATTGAGTTGAGTTGGTGGTCGTCTTCCTTGTTCCTTTGCGCAAATCAGCTTCGGGAAAGCACCCTTCAGTAAAGTTCTCCATGTATTTATGTTTGTGACCTGCAAGATAATGTTCTTCAAATACATGTGGAACTTCGTTAACAGTAAATGCATATGTGTTTAAGATTATCAATTTCTGCTCTTTTTGTGTCTTAATTGGCGGTCGGATTTGATCGATAAAGACCACCAACATCCTCCCCCCTTGGGCTCTTTTGCTTTGCGCTATATGGTGTCACACTTTGTTTCGTTGCGCACTTTGAATGTGTTTTCCATGTATTCCATAAATGCCCTCCTACAAATGGTCAAACACCAAAACTTGTGGAGATTGTTAGTTCTAAAGCCCTATTTCTAAGTTTAGTGCCCGTATGCTAGGATTTCATGCAAGTGTTGGCGGTTAAATATGTGAGTTAAGTACTGCCAACAAACTCCCCCACACTTACCCCTTTGCTTGTCCTCGAGCAAAGCTTAGAGATAAAAGTAATCGTGAGCATAACATCCTAAGATATATGGCTTACATAAAAATTATTCCAACACATTGTTTATACCAGTGGGATATGTGGCGTTAGCTAACATGTTTCCTTGGGTTGTTAAAAAGTAGAACAGTCCTTGAAACAAAGTCATCTTCCTAATTTATCATCTTAGCAACTTGGAGTTTTGAAAGTTTTTCTCAAGAAAAGCATAGTTCACTTTATACTCCTCAAATGGCACTCTCAAATCACTCAATGGTGTATCATTCCTCACTAAGGCATAGCAAACTTTTGCCTTCTTTTGTTTTCTCCTACTTCTAAAAAGGTTTATGTGGAGCTTTAGGTAGGGATAAACAATATAGCATACTTGCATTGCATATGTTATAGAGTCAAATCGAGGATCCAAGGAGAGAAGTGCCATACTCTTAGATCAAGATGTGCATGTGTGTGGAAAAAGGGAAACTAAAACTATACTCCTTTTGTAGATATGATATCTCTCTATAATTTGTTATTTTAAAACATGGCTATCCTTCTTCTTTCTTTTCAATACATAAGCATTCATGTGCTCATCATTTTTTTTCTTTTGTACTTGGACCTTCATGTGTCCATATCTTTTTTAAGCTTTTTTGCGTAGCCCATGTCTCTTCTAAATCACATATTCAAGGAGAGATCATTATCTTCTTAGAATATGGAGTACTTACCTAACAAATATTTTTTTGTCTACTCCCAATGTAGGAGCATAATTTTTTGTGGATCTAAATGAAAGCATGTTTGTGCATACTCCCCTGTGTAGGAGCAGCATGTATATGTGGGTGTACGTGATCTTGATCTTGGGAGCATGAAAAATCTCTCAACAAGGGCCAACCAGACTTGACCAAACTCAACACAATAACAAGCATCTTATGTGGAAGGCTTGAAACTTGCTAGATGTTATATTTGGCTTTGGTAGGAATTGCTCACCAAATGAGGAGTATGTAATACTATGGCTTTGTAACATTTTTATCAAAACAAATTCTCCAAGTACTTTGAATAGAAATGGTAGGATTTATAAGTTAGAACTATATCACACCTCACAACAACTTAGTCAACATGATTGTCCTATTTGAATATTTTCCCACAAGCATAAGTGTATGTGTATGGAACAAACTTTATTCAAGCTTCTATCTTGAACATGTTATGAACATGTCACTTTTCAAAATTTAGATGAAGTGTGGTGCATAGGGGCATTGTTCATCAGGAGGAGATAACAAGGATGAATTGAGTTTAATTTTAGTGATCATGATTAATGTTTGTTTAAACTCGTGGTTTTGTGTTGCACAGACCATCGGTTGAAGAGGAACAAGGAGCTGAGGGGATCAGAGGTGGTTTGGCTAAACCAGAGGTTCAACCAATTCACTATGGAGCTATTTGTCCTGTCCTTCTTGCATATTGGATTTGTTGATGTTGTGCAACATGTTAGGGGGAGATCTCGGATGTGTGTTTGTTCTGCTTGAGAGGTCTCCCCCACACTTATTCTTCTACATGTTTTATTTGATAAAAACAAACAAAAAGGAAACAAACAAGGGTTCTCCCGGTTTGAACACTAGGGAGCTTAAATCATTTTTTATTATTATTGTTTATTAATTATTATATATATATTTTAAGCGTTCACCTAACTTATTATTATTATTTTTTGTTTTAACTCAAGTAAGGCTAAAGTGAGGATTGCAATGTAAGAATGAACCTTGATTCATCCCCACACTAGATTACTTCTACTATTTATAAAAGTAAAACTTCTAAGTTCATTAACCAAAATTGAACGCCATGTCAAGTTTTGATTAAAGAAGGCTATTTTATCCTAAGCACCATGCTTAATTTAAAAAGCCTATGGGTGTACTGATCAAATATAACCAAACCAGAGTATATGACATAAACAACATAAAAGCATGATTTTGCATGATCAAGATATGTTCAATGGAGACAAGCATGACTTAAAGAAGTTGGTGAATATTTAGTTTTTTATCATTATTCTCTCTCTCTCTTTTATATAACAAGATGGAGCTAACATTGTCATCATCATTTGTCACACCCAATTTTAAGGATAAAATTGAATGCACTAAACTCATGTGTGTCCAGGGATCAGTCACAAACATAAGTTGACAAATCATATAAAGTATCATCACGGTGTATCTTACATCACGATTAATAACATCACATAGTCTTACACAACACAGCAGAAGATAAAAGGATAAATCTCTCATGGAACTCCATCACAGGGAAGGTCAACTGGTTGACCACAAGCCTAAAAATCCTCGGGAAACTCCTCATACCCGTTGTCATCTGTTACCCATCTGGGATTTTTATCCAAATATAGAAAGTAAACAAGCATAAGTACATCCCGTACTCAACAAGATAACATGGGGTTCATGAGGCTCAAAAAGGATGACACTGGTTTACTGCTGTTAGCACTTTTAGTAAGTCAAGATTTTATCATCAGTGATTATCAAGTTATGCTTAAGCTCCCTTTTAAACCCACATAATCAGATATCAGCATCATTTGGATCATATCATCATAAACCATCATAAATGAACAACAATGAGTAACCAATTATTCTGTGAGTTTTCTGGGCCGCTCGTGATTGTGAGCACGGCTATTATAATAGTTTGTAACCCTCTGCAGAGGTGGTGCACATTCACCGCGAGTCATGATTCCCATATGCCCAGGTTAATTACTCCCATGTCACTATCAAGGTGAGCAGACAGGGTATACTATGAAGCCATTTCATAGGTTTCTCTAACAAGTTAGGACCGCTAGGTTTCCTTGGTAGGCAGATGTAGGAACCCCCCTTTCCTATGGCACATATCCATTGTCGCTATACACATAGGAACAGAGGCAGTCCTATACCCAACGTGGCAATCCCCTCTTCCGCCATAAAGGTAACCTCTAATAAGCTAGAAAGGTCCTATTACTAAGCTAAAGTCAGAGCCATATGACTCTCACGGTTGCACTGTCAGTCCCAACTTTTGCCGATAGATAAATCCTTATGGAGGGCCGGGAGCAACATGATCAAAAGTCTGTTGCTCCTTCGCCTTATGGATCAGATGTTATAAAGCATGTTTTACCTTTAGTTCCATAGAACCATTAACCATCATGTAGATCATGTTCAGTTAGAGCACTAGCAATCTACCCATATGCAATTAACCCATAGGAGTCAAGGGAATAAGTCATCAAATGACTAGAATGTCCTTATGGTTATCAAAGTTAGACACATGCACATGAGTAAATGATTAAAGTGAATAGGACATCAAGGTAGGCCCATGCTATACTGGCGAGAGGGCGTGGAGGTCACTAGCGCACGCGGTTAGGGGCCTACGGGCCATGGTTCGAAGAACCGAGAGCATTGGGGAGTAGCGGGGGTTCTCGCGAACCCGTCCAGGCCGAGAACGTGGCCGGAGGGCACGGCTGGCGAGGTGGCAGCCATGGCCAGTGGCAAGAGCACACTAGCGCACGCGGCTAAGGCTCTAGAAGCCATGAAATGAGAAATAAAATGCACGGGAGGAGAGAGGGGATCAAGGCGAAGCTCACCGCGACTTCAATCGGGGACGACGCGGCTCGGCGACGGCTGTCCATGTGGTGAGTCGGACGGCAGACATGGCAATCACGGCGCGGCGGTTTTCCTCGGGCACGGGCGACGCGAGAGGGAGAAAGAAGACAACAGAGGGAGCGGGGAAGGGCTCGACGTCGTTTTGTAGAGGCTGAGCGCTCAGGATGATGCGCCCACAATGTGAAGTAGAGCGGCAGTTGCGGCTTGACCCGTTGGACCGGGCGCGGGGCAAGCAGGAGGTTGGGGTGGCTCTGATGGGCGGGGCTGGGATGGCAGCGGCTGCGGCGTGGGGCAATTGATGCGCGGTGCTAGCTGGTGCGGCACTGATATGAACCCGCTAGGGTGAATCCTGATCTTTCGATGAGAGAAGGTGGATAACTCGATTTGGGGATGGAGATGACGTTCATGGCCCGACTACAACCATCCAAGCCTTAGCAACCGATACACCACCTCCAACAGCCGTCGCGATCTTGTGGAACATGATCAACCAAACCACTAGGGTAATTCCTGCAAGCAATCGAGGAACAAGCAAGAACAAGTAGAACAAGCAACTCAATTGCAAATATGGAGATGAAAACCAATCTGAAATCACAAAGTTGGGGTTCTGAATCGAGTAGAACGGATGGTCTAATCGACACACGCGTCTACAAGGAAGTAGCAATGGCTAAACTTTCAACAAAACAAAACCCAATCTATTTGTGGTGGCTCTAATCCTTATTAATACCTAGGGGAACGACCAGGGGGTGTTGGGGTCATTCTCCAACCCTAGGATGCGTCCCTAATGGACCCAACTTGATACATGGACCATCGGCCCAAAATAGGGTGACGCAGCACCAAAGGCAGAAAAGGTCATGGCGTTGAAATGACGACTGCAGAAGCATCAGATAAGATATAGCCATGAGTCTAGATCCGTTGGAAAATAGACTTCATAAGCTTTCCAAAAAGTGCTAGAACGTCCCAATCGGAGTCCGTATGAAGTCGTGGCGACCGTCGCAATTTGGGACTATTTTGCAGTCCGAATTCAACTTCCAAAACGTGTTGGACTTGGACTCTTTCTGTCCTTGGAACCAAAGTGACGTGGTGGCCTAGCAGAGGACATTAGGAATACTTGGATTTGGTCCCCAATCAACTTCATTAACCTTCCATGCTTTCCATATGCAATCAAGCCTTCCCTTGATCCATGTAAGTAATTCTGAAAATGAGAATGAACACATTTTATGGTGGAGCACCAATTCATCAAACGCATCAATGATAAGCCTCATATAGAATGGTTGCACCTTTGGTATAGAAGTGGTTGGCATGGTCATATTTGAGCCAATGATGTCCTCATCATTCTCCCCTTCTTGACAGCAAACCGTCCTCGGTTTGACCTTTGTTGAAAGATGTGTTGTAGGTAAAAGTGAACCGTGCTCCCCTTCTTAATATTTATCCTGTTGCATATGGGAAAAACTAGGAAAACTTTGCAAGACATCATTAGTATTAGTGCAGCCCTCAATTTGATCATGGTGTTGTGGCCCAAAAGGATATTTCAGATTAGAGCAAATATAAACTTTATGCACCAAATATTCTCTTTTGCTGTCATATTTGCCAATTGCATGAAGCGAACAATGATTAAAACTTGGCAAACCAGAATCAAATTTAAGTTTCTCTTTTAGACAATTTAGATTACACAGAATATCAAATTCAATATAACCCAAAGTATTTAAAGAGGATAGCAAATTCAGTTCATCTTGTGCACATGTAATAGGATGAAAAAGCTTATCTTCAGCACATTTGTATGGTTCCAAACTAAAAGTATCACACTTATTCGCTACTTGTGGCATAGGAGTAAAAGAATCATCAGCACACAACTCCTCTTTATCACAAGGAACAGCGAGTAATTCATTTTGTGACAAAGGAAAATCAGTAGTGGGTTCCACTATTTGTTGCTCTTCATTAGCATGCAGAGTGGACAAATTTTGGACATTATGGGTCACATCATTCTGGCAAGTATTCACAGATAATAGAATCTCTTTTTCAGCATTGAGAGCAAGACAAAACAGTTGACCAATATGGCAATATGATTTGCTAATTAACAAGGTTCGAATTTCAGAATTGAGCCCTCTCATGAACCTACTCATAACATCTTCCATGCATTCATCCAATCCACCAAACATGATACAAATCTTAAAATCATGGTAGTATTGTTTCACAGTCTTACTACCCTGCTTCAAGTTGTCTAATTTTGCAAGCAAATAATCAACATAATATGCAGGAATGAATGTATCTCTAAAAAGAATTTTGAAGTCTTCCCAAGATTCTAGAACTTTCTTGTGTCTATGAATGTGTTTCCATTCTAGCAAAGCAAATTCAGTCAAAACATTGGAGGCAATACAAATCTTTTGTTTCTCGGACAGGTCATGCTCATCAAATTCATTGTCTACTTTTAACTCCCAATCAATGTAAGCTTGAGGATCAAACTTACCATCATATAACGGCAAGTGTTGAATGACATCCTGAATATGAGGGTCTAGTTTCAATAGCTCAAAAATCTCCATATCACCTGCCATGATTAGTAGAAAACAAGAAACACAAAAATAATATGTATCCTCCTATCAACTAATAGGATGTGTTGGTTGTAATTCTCTCAAACTCAACTTGTTAAAACAAGCCCTTACAAGTTCTTACCAAGCCAAACAGGAGGTGACAGCAACCAACAAGTCTATAACTGTGGAGCGAAGTGTATCAGTGCCGCAGCAACAAAAACCTCTCAAGCTATAGTCGAATATGTGGAGCTGTAGGTGGGCTAAAGAAAGGAAGTACTAGAACCACGTTAGTTGCAAGCAAATTGAACAAACGCTCAACGACATTATTATGCTGGTCCTAGGCTAGTACATGCTAGAGACACGAGCCTAGACACAAACAAAGTCACTGAGCTACAGCAAAGAAGGATCACAAGGACAGGAATAACAACAAAAGAAAACCCATCTCTTCTTCTTTCTCTTTCTTTTCTTTCTTTCTTTCTATCTTTCTTTTCTTTCTTTCTTTTCTTTCTTTCTTCTATCTTTTTTCTGTTTTTTTTCAACTAGCACAAAACTGAAATTTTTGCAACAAGAATTAACAAGCTACTTACAACAATTAAATGTTTCCTTGGGAAGGGTGATTCAGTAGCAAAGTCAAACAAGTGGCTGTTTTGCAAAACCAGCAGACGCGCAAATCTCCAGGGCAATTGCGAAGCGCTCAGAATGAATTTCGGAGCAAGCTCTGATCCGTTGGAAAGAGGACAAGTTAAGGTTTCCAGATTGTATTTAAACTCCCTATTCAGACTCCTGACAAAGGAAATATGGTGCTTTTCTTTTCAGGATAAAATAGGACTCCGAATCAAATTCTATCTTGATCTTGTTGGATTTCCTTTTTGTAGATGGAAATATGGACGTGGATGAAACCTCCAAGGACGTGGCTAGGATAATGGTGGTAAACAAAACAAAAGAATTTGGAAATCCACTCGGATTTGTTGAGAGAAACAAATAAACTCAAATCTACTATGGTGACAGAAACGTGACTAGAACTCGAAACTCTAAACGACTAAACGCTAAGACCAGCAACTTAACATGACGATGCACCCGTTAATTCAATAAGCCCTAACTAAGTAGTAATAGTATTAAGCACAAAGGGTTTTTGGGATTATGGAGAACTAATCTACTAATTTTGTTTTGGCTTTTTCTGGACTATAGGAGATTAAAAACAACAAAGAACTGGAAGTCTCTCACCGATCAACCTTGCTCTGATTACCAACTGATATGAACCCGCTAGGGTGAATCCTGATCTTTCGATGAGAGAAGGTGGATAACTCAATTTGGGGATGGAGATGACGTTCACGGCCCGACTACAACCATCCAAGCCTTAGCAACCGATACACCACCTCCAACAGCCGTCGCGATCTTGTGGAACACGATCAACCAAACCACTAGGGTAATTCCTGCAAGCAATCGAGGAACAAGCAAGAACAAGTAGAACAAGCAACTCAATTGCAAATATGGAGATGAAAACCAATCAGAAATCACAAAGTTGGGGTTTTGAATCGAGTAGAACGGATGGTCTAGTCGACACACGCGTCTACAAGGAAGTAGCAATGGCTAAACTTTCAACAAAACAAAACCCAATCTGTTTGTGGTGGCTCTAATCCTTATTAATACCTAGGGGAATGACCAGAGGGGTGTTGGGGTCGTTCTCCAACCCTAGGACGCGTCCCTAATGGACCCAACTTGATACATGGACCATCGGCCCAAAATAGGGTGACGCAGCACCAAAGGCAGAAAAGATCCTGGCGTTGAAATGACGACTGCGGAAGCATCAGATAAGATATAGCCATGAGTCCAGATCCGTTGGAAAATAGACTTGATAAGCTTTCCAAAAAGTGCTAGAACGTCCCAATCGGAGTCCGTATGAAGTCGTGGCGACCGTCGCAATTTGGGACTATTTTGCAGTCCGAATTCAACTTCCAAAACGTGTTGGACTTGGACTCTTTCTGTCCTTGGAACCAAAGTGACGTGGTGGCCTAGCAGAGGACATTAGGAATACTTAGATTTGGTCCCCAATCAACTTCATTAACCTTCCATGCTTTCCATATGCAATCAAGCCTTCCCTTGATCCATGTAAGTAATTCTGAAAATAAGAATGAACACATTTTATGGTGGAGCACCAATTCATCAAATGCATCAATGATAAGCCTCATATAGAATGGTTGCACCTTTGGTATAGAAGTGGTTGGCATGGTCATATTTGAGCCAATGATGTCCTCATCACGGTTGCCTGGCCTAAGCTGGGCCGGCCCAGGTAGGGGAGAGGGGGAGGGCGAGCGGGCCGCGAGAGGGCTAGGCTGGTGCGCTGGCGCGGGGAAAAAGGCCACAGGCCGAAATGAAGAAGGGAAGGAGGAGAAAAAGAATTTTGCCTTTTCTTTTCCAAATAGATTTTCCAATCTCATTTTCAAGTTGAATTTGAATTCCATTCAAATTCTAGTCAAAGTCAATCATTACAAAAACAAATACGCAGCAGCATGAATGCATCAACATGTTACTAACCTTATATTTGATTTTATTTTCACAAAAAATATTTCTTTCCCATATTTCAATGCTCACAAATTGCTTAAATAAATCAGTTTGGCTATTTTAGAAAATGCAAAATTTTCAGGGTGTTACATCATTTTTGTGCAAGGAACTTTTGGGATTCTTGCCATCCTCCCCCACACTTGGACTTTTGTGTAAAAGTCAAGTGTGTAATGTCGGGGTCTCCTTTTTTAGTGTGTTCCATCATCAAAGATCATCAAGGTATGCAGTCGATGCAGCTCTCATGTTTTCAGGCATCGTATGTCCGCTGTTCTTTTTTATCTCAACCTAAAAGGGTTAACACACAAGAATATCCGAAGGTGCATACTAACTTGATAGCATGTTCTTGCTTTTCATTAATAAAAAGGTGTTTTTTTTATAATAATCATATAGATATTTTTTTACGATAATCCAGGGTATCTCTCGGTAGTGCTTGATTTATGGTCTTAAGCTCGACCATAGGAACTTCGTCTTGCAGCTATCATTGGTGGTGTAGTTCCCAACTTCACCACAAAGCATTGAGTAATTTCGTTCAAGCTGCAAAGTTAGTACCACAGTGCAACTTAGGGATTTGCAGTATTTATGATACACGAAGGTATCAACAACCATCCTCTTAAAAAGTTTGGAGACAAGGATCAAGAGGTGGTTGTGATCCTCATGGAAGCATGTGGCACTAAGTAAAATGTCCATGGCACAGAAGTTTTTGTTCTCAAGAAATACATTGGTTAAATGTAGAGCATTATTGAAAACAACGTTTGGATGACCAGAGGGACATTGCTTAAGTTCAAGCAAAGGTGAAGATGGAATGAATGGGGTTACGAATTTCACCTCCTCGAACAGGTCATTGTTGGGATGATGCTCCGCCATTGGGATATCTAAGTGAGTGGTGGAAGCAATTTTCCCAAACTCTTCGTTAAGGCTCCTGTGGGAAGATTTTTCTTGAAAAAATATTTCATAAGGGTAGCCTATAAGAAGATCAAAATCAAGGATGGCATAGATGTGGAAGTCTAGGTGAACTTCAGTTTCATTTATTATGATTGTCACGGTCTTGGCAATCCCATAACACTCGTAGATGAGTTCTGAGGGACTTTCGAAAAGTTTGTTGGTCGAGACTAGCAGCATGTTGCCCAAAAGATTTTTCATAAGAAATTTTGACATGTGTTGACACCGTTTTTTGCACGTGTCAAAATGATCAGAGTGGGCTAATCGGCAGGAGGAAAGTTACTGTATACACTGACAGCCGATGAAAATCAGCTTGTAAAGATGGTTGCCGATGAATGGTGGTGATCGATGGAGAGGTTGATTTAGACTCGGGCGTTGCCGATAAGGTTGGAGATGTTTTTGTCGATGCCGATGAAGGAAGGCTTGAAGGCTACTGCCGATGAAACAGGAAGTATGCTGATGGAAAGGAGGTCGGTGAGATTTCCATTGTAATCGAGGCGGACAGGGAAATAGATAGGAGTTGATTTCCTTTTCTATATTTGTTAGAGTATGATTCATGTAAGAGTCGCGTGTTTCCTTAGATATGGACTTGGTATCCTAGTTGTGTTTGGTTATGTCTCTTTAGATCAGGGTATAAATATAGATTAAGGGGCAATGTAATAGATATACCAATCAATATCAAAACCAATTTTTACTACTATTTGCATCTACTTACTTTTCGGCGACTTCGTCAATTTGCATATTTTTCCTTTTTACGAGTTCTCATTGATTCGGCGAGTTGCATAGCTTCAGTGCGACCTTCGGTGATTCTCGAGTTCTGTGTGAGTACCTCTTGGCCGTGACTTCCGGGCGTATCGCTGTTGTCAGGACCAAAGTGCTCGTATCTTCATCCTTGTCGATTAACAGGTCAAATCGACTGGCACGCGATATCGATTCAGGTATTAGCCCTTTGTGTTTGCAGATCCACTTTTGCATCAACACATCTTTTGGCACGCTCGGTGGGACCAATCAATCCAATCAATATGTTCAATTCTGAGATCAATTCAGGGAACATTATCGCGGTATCAGAAGAAGATCTTAAGGAAGAGCAGAGGCAGGCTATGGAAAAGGCTGTAGAAGAATACAGGCAGCTTTGTCTGAAATCGTTTAGCCTAAACAAGAGTGGACAAGTCATCCAGAAGCAAGATTTGTCGTTGCCTCGACAGGTTACCTTTGACTCCAATCCTGGTAAACTTCAAGAGATGATTAATTCTGTAGTAAATCATGCTTTGATTAATCATTCCAATGTGCTGTCCAATACTGTTCATAATGTTGTGGTTCGAACTCTCAAAGAAGGACAAGCATCACCGCATTACGTTGGGCCTGCCTATCACCAACCAGAGCCGGCATCTGTCAATACTCCATCGGCTCCCTCGGCCGTTGTGGGTGCAAAAGTTACTTCTCCTCCAGTGTCGGCAGGCTTACCTAATATTCAATCTACACCCATACGATCAGATCCGGTACTACCAGGAGGATGAGTTTAGCTTAATACAGATCTAGCGGCATCAACTATGTCAGGCCATGTGTCTCAGAATAGCTAGATTCCTACTAATTGGTGGGGATATGGTATGCCTCCAGAGTCATCTGCTTTCAATCTTGGGTTACCTCAAGTGTTTGATGCAGTAGGAAAAGCTCCTATACCATTGGCTGTTTCGCCGATGGCTCAAGTGCCTCAATATGCCACAGCAACTACTGTGCAACCAACTCCAGGAGGTTTCCAGATGCCTTTGGTTCAAACACCCAGTTCAAGTCCATCGGCAAGCTTACTGCCGATGCAGTAGAAAGCCCCTGTTATGAGTCAAACTGGGGTTCAGTTCATGCCTCCAGCTGGCTATAATTATCTAACAATGTCAGCAAATTACCAGCCATCGGTAAGTTTTGTACCGATGAGTTCTAATAATGGTTGGTCAAGACAGTTACCTATTCAACATACAGTTCAGCAAAATCAGCAGGTTGCAGGGATTCAACAAGGTCATGTGCAAGCTGGTTTCCAGAATCAAGCATCGGCAGCTCAGCCGATGAATCCTTTCCAACAGGTTAATGGACCACAAGTAACGGCAAATATGCCGATTGCTGGAGATCGTGGGCCACAAAGATATGTAGAGGGATATCAGCAGGCACCTCTCGTAGAAATTCAGCCAGTTCGTCAGCAGGAGGCTGATGCTTTTTGGGCCGATAAGATAGCAGAGATTATGAAGGATCAGTTTGGAATAAAACCCAAGGTCAATACTTATTCTTATCAGACTCCATACCCTCCTGTATATGATTTAATTCCTCTCCCAAGTCGGTACAAGGTACCAGATTTCACTAAATTCTCTGGGCAAGATGATACATCAACAATGGAACATGTCAATCGTTTCATTATTCAATGTGGAGAGGTAGCTAGCAGAGATGAATTAAGAGTTCGATTATTTTCATCATCTTTGTCTGGATCAGCATTTACATGGTTCATTTCATTACCACCAAATTCTATTATTATTTGGGTTGATCTAGAAAAACAATTTCATAAGTATTTCTTTGTTGGAATCCATGAAAAGAAGCTTACCGATTTAGTAAAATTGAAACAGCGTAATGATGAATCGGTGGAAAGCTTTGTGCAAAGGCTACGAGATGTAAAAAATAAGTGCTACAGTCTGGTGCTGGATGATCGGCAGCTTGCCGATCTGGCTTTCCAAGGGTTATTGCCACATCTTAAAGACAGATATGCTTCTCAGGAGTTTGAAAGCCTCAGTCATCTTGTGCAAAGGATCTCTGATCAAGATACTAGGGTTTTTGAGCCTAAAAAGAATTGGAGTAAAAAAGTATCATTTATTGAAGAAATAGGAGATTCTGATTCTGATGAAGAACTAGTTATCAGCTTAGCTGAGTGGGTTAAGAATAAAAAGCCAATATCTTGTCCCTTTGGTCAGAAAGAACCAGAAAAGTTTACCTTTGATATCACCAAGGTCGACAAGATATTTGATCTTCTACTTCAAGAGGGCCAAATTAAGCTGTCACCTAATCATGTGATCCCATCGGCAGAAGAGTTGAAGAAGATCTTGTACTGCAAATGGCACAATGCAACTTCACATAGTACAAATGAGTGCAAGGTGTTTAGGCAACAGTTATAATCGGCTATTGAATTTGGGAGAATTAAGTTTGGTACTTCTAAGGCCCAGAAGCTGATGAAAATTGATCAACACCCTTTTCCAGCAAATATGTTGGAGGCCAAAGGGAAGACCAAGGTACTAACGTCAGAAGCTGCTGAGAAGAACGCATCAGTAGATCCCCAACATCGGATAACTACCGATGATGCAAAAAGTAAGGGTTTGCTGGGAGAAAGCAATAGTTCCAAAAACCCTCCTCGACCCGGCATTGTGATTACCCATCGAAGGCAGCAGGAGGATTGGTGTCAGCGTAAGGACCGATATCAACAATAGCAAGAAGAGAGACGTTGGGAAGAATGGTATCGGTATAAAAATCATTGGAGGTGCCCGTTTTTCATCCATTGTTGGGAAGAAGGTATTAAATTGCCAACTGTTAAAAATTGCCCTGAGTGCAATGGTTATTATGGGGTCAATCGGTCAAAAAGGAGGTTTCAACCTGGCAATCAGGGTTTATTTATCAATGAGCCGATCAGAGGCAGAGCGTCAGCGCATGATCGGCTAGGGGGCAGACTTAGTGTACATAAAAGGCTTGGTAAACGCACTGGATATTTTCCAAGGAATCAAGAGGAGCTTGAGGAAATGGCAAACGCAAGAGTTCCCGATGAAGAAATATTCTACAGGGACCCTAATATACGCCGTGTAGAATCAACTGGGACCTGTTATCAGCCGGTTTGGAAAACCAAGTTTCCTCGATGGTGCTTGGAGGGTCTGACAAAGACACAGAAAAGAAGGATGCAACGTGAGCATCAGGAGGATTTATACCGAGAGGAAAATTCCTCCAATGAGAGGTCCGGTCATCAGCAGTGGCAGGTAAAACACAAAAATAAGGGTCCATCGGCAGATGTTAATATGGTATTCATGTTGCTGATGGAGTTTTTGGCACTATCTGATAATGAGGACGAAGTTGTTCTCTCTGATCAAGTAGCTCAGTTGACACTAGATCCAATGATGGCTGTTTTTGAGAAACCTACTGATGACGAGAGACAGCATCTTAAAGCTTTGTTTGTGAAAGGCAGAGTTGATGGGCAGCCTGTATCTAAGATACTTATCGACGGAGGGGCTACAATTAATATTATGCCTTATGTGATGTATTGAAAACTAGGTAAGGGAGATCAAGACTTGGCCAAAACCGATATGATGCTGAAGGATTTTGAAGGCAATATGTCACCGGCTAAAGGGGCGGTATGCGTCGAATTGACTATCGGTAGTAAAACCTTGCCGACGACGTTCTTCGTTATTAATGGCAAGGGTGCATATAATCTGCTTCTAGGGAGGGATTGGATTCATGCTAATTGTTGTGTTCCTTCTACAATGCATCAATGCCTCGTACAGTGGATTGGGGATAAGATTGAGTTTGTCCCTAGTGATTCTTCTTATATCATCGCATCGGCAGAATCAGATACTTATGAGCAAACTAAATGCATATCAGGAGAAGTTTGGGAAAAAGAGTTCCTTAGAGTTGTTGATTATGAAATTCCACCGATCCAAGCAGTCAGTTCTGAAGAAGAGTTTTAATAGATAGGTTTGCCGATGATGGAAAATTAGGTCAAGGGTTCACATCGGCAGATGATTTAGTAGAAGTAGATATTAGTGATGGCGATAGGCCAAGACCTACTTTTATTAGTGCTAAGTTAGATTCCAAGTGTAAGCAGCAAATGACTGATTTGTTAAAAGGGTATAAAGATTGTTTTGCTTGGGATTATACTAAGATGCTTGGATTAGACCGATCAATAGTTGAACATCGGTTACCTATCAAATCTGGATTTCGGCCACATCAGCAGCCAGCACGCCGATGCAACCCTAATATACTTCTGGACATTAAGGCCGAAATAACTAAATTAATTGAGGCAAAGTTTATTTGGTAGTGTCGATATGCAGAGTGGATCTCTAATGTGGTTCCTGTTTATAAGAAAAATGAAAAACTTTGTGTTTGTATTGATTTCAGGAATCTTAACAAAGCCACACCAATGGATGGCTATCCAATGCCGATTGCTGATTTGTTGATTGATGCTACAGCCGGACATCAAATTATTAGCTTCATGGATGGTAATGCAGGTTACAATTAAATATTCATGGCTGAAGAAGATATTCCCAAGACTGCTTTCAGATGTCCAGGTCATGTAGGGTTGTTTGAGTGGGTAGTCATGACGTTTGGTTTGAAAAATGCCGGCGCTACTTATCAAAGAGCTATGAACTTTATTTTTCATGAATACATCAGCACATTAGTGGAGATCTACATTGATGACGTAGTGATTAAGTCTAGAGATATCATAAAACATCTAGCCGATTTACGAAAGATATTGGAGTGCACAAGGAAGCATGGATTGAAGATGAATCCTAATAAATGTGCATTTGGTGTATCGGTAGGTCAATTTTTGGGTTTTATGGTGCATCAGCGGGGCATCGAAATCAGTAGGAAGTCTATTGATGCAATTAACAAGGTGGTTGCTCCTGCCAATAGAACTGAATTACAATCTTTGATCGGTAAGATTAATTTCATTAGAAGATTCATATCTAATCTGTCGGGAAGGATCAAGGCTTTCAGTCCATTACTTAAATTGAAGGCCGATTGGGAATTTGTATGGGGAGCTGAGCAGCAGTTAGCCCTAGATGAAATTAAGAAATATTTAACAAATTCTCCAGTGCTAGTTCCACCTCAACACGGGAAACCTTTCAGGTTGTATTTGTCAACTGATGATACCGTTATCGGTTCAGCTCTTATTCAAGAATTTGAAGGGAAAGAACGTGTTATTTATTATTTGAGCAGAAGATTAGTGGATGCTGAGACAAGGTATTCGGCCATCGAAAAATTATGTCTGTGTTTATACTTTTCTTGTGTCAAATTAAGACATTATTTGTTATCTGCCGAATGTACGGTCATATGCAAAGACGATGTAGTCAAGTATATGCTGTCGATGCCGATATTAAGTGGTAGAATCGGCAAGTGGATTTTAGCATTATCAGAATTTGAACTACGTTACGAATCGACTAAGGCAGTTAAGGGGTAGGTTATGGCTGATTTTGTCACTCAGCATTGTAATACAGTGGACTCTCTAGAGGTTGCTCCTTGGACACTTTTCTTCGATGGGTCCACATGTGGTGAAGGAGCAGGTATCGGCATTGTGTTGATTTCACCTCAAGGAAGGAAGTATGAGTTTTCATTGCCGATTGTTGCTACGTTAACAAACAATCAGGCTGAATACCAAGCCTTGATAAAAGGGTTAGAATTGCTGAAGGAGATACATGCCGATGCTGTTGAAATCTTTGGTGATTCTATGCTAGTTATAAATCAATTGGCTAGGATCTATGAATGCCGAAGTGAAGTTTTAATTTCGTATTATGAAAGATGTTTGCAATTGTTGAAAGGGTTTAGAGATTTTCATCTTGAACATATTTCTCGACTGCATAATGAAGAGGCTAATCGACTAGCTCAGCATGCTTTAGGGTATCAGCCTATTCAGGAAGTGCTAACATCGGCGGTCGATACCATTGACTGGAGAAAGGAGATTGTCGATTATTTAAAGGATCCATATAAAAAGGTTGAAAGACGTATAAGGTTTCAAGCTACCAAGTATGTGCTCCTCAATGATGAATTATATTATCGAACTATAGATGGAGTTTTACTCAGATGTGTTAGCAGTGATGAATCGAAAAGCTTGATAGGTAAAATTCATGAAGGTGTGTGTGGAGCGCATCAATTGGCTTTCAAGATGAAGTGGATGATCAGAAGGAATGGATATTATTGGCCGACTATTCTTGAAGATTGTTTTAAGTATTTTAAAGGATGTTAGGGGTGTCAAAAGTTTGGTAATATTCAAAGAGCGCCTACATCGGCTATGAACCCTATAATTAAACCTTGGTCGTTCCGGGGATGGGCTATCGATCTCATCGGTCAGATTTATCCGCCATCGAGCAAAGGACATAAATTTATTCTGGTTGCTACCGATTATTTCACAAAATGGGTTAAGGCAATTCCTTTAAAAAAGGTGATGTCAGCTAATATGATCAATTTTGTGAAGGAGCATATTGTTTACAGATTTGGTATTCCTCAAACTATCACTACCGATCAGGGTACTATGTTTACATCGGGAGAATTTGATGAGTTTGCTGTAGGTATGGGAATTAAAGTTTTAAATTCTTCTCTATATTATGCTCAAGCTAATGGTCAGGCTGAGGCTTCTAACAAAGGGATCATCAAACTCATTAAGCGCAAAATTAAAGAAAATCCTAAGAGGTGGCATACAGTATTAAATGAAGCCTTGTGGTCATATCGGATGTCATGTCATGGTGCAACCAAAGTAATGTCTTATCAGTTAGTATATGGACACGACACAGTATTACCTTGGGAAATTAAAATTGGCTCTAGGCGAATACGTTCTCAAAATCAGCTGACAGCCGATGATTATGATACTCTTATGAAGGATGAGTTGGAAGATATGGCAGGTCATCGGTTAAGGGCTTTAGTTAGCATCGAAGAAAATAAGAAAAGAGTAGCCAGATGGTATGACAAGAAGGTGAAGGTAAAGGAGTTTGCCGATGGAGATCTGGTCTGGAAATTGATTTTACCGATTGGGACTAAAAGTTCAAAGTTTGGAAAGTGGTCTCCTAATTGGGAAGGTCCATATCGGATAAATTAGTCTGTTCCTGGTAACGCATATATTCTAGAAACCCTCGAAGGGGTCGTGTTTCCCAGAGCATTAAATGGAAAATATTTAAAGAAATATTACCCTAGTATCTGGATGGATGCATAAAAGTATAAGTGCCGATAACAGTCCTATCGACTAGAATTATACAAGGATGTCAATGTCTCATAAAGTGCCGATGCAATAGACAAGATTTACAAGTTTAACAAGGATTGGATAGCCAATATCGCATGCAGGCGAATCTGGTCGGCTTCCTTCATTTCTTTGATGTCTTCATCGGCAGCACCCTCCATAGGCTTGAGTTTTTTCTTCATGGCCAAGGCTTTGCGAGCCTGGGTGTCTCTTTCTTGCTGAAGGGCCTTGATGGCATTGGGTAGCTGGCTTTCTTCTTGTTGAGCATGAGTTAAGGCTGCTTTGACTTCTTTCAATTCAGCCAATAGAGCCATCTTCTTTGTCGATAAATCTAAGATTTTCTGCTTAAGTTCAGCGCCTGAAGTCTGCAAGTTGCCGATGCCCTTGTGCTTCTCATCAGCAATTTGTTTCAGTTGTAGCATCTCTTCTTTGAGTTGAGCCTGAGCTGCTCTATCGGCAATGCATTGAGCAGCCCGTTGATATTGCAGTTGGCGGCTTTCTAAATGGGCTGCTGGGAAGAGTACTTCTTCAACATCGGCAGGGACCTGGCCACGGATTATTTTGAAAATTGCCTTTGCGGGGTCCGAGTCATCTACCAGTTGGGCGGTATCCTGCTGTAACAAGTTTAGGAGAGCTTCCAACTTGGACTTAGTTTCTGCCGATATTGTTCCTAGTGCAAGGGAAGAACTTGTTTCCTCTCCATCATCGTCAGAAACGTCAATGGCAAAGGAAAATAGGCTGTTTGGGGAGTCTTGTTCCTGAGGAAAAGAAAAGGAGGTCAGTTAAGGATAAGTATGAATATTATAAATCGACTAGGTCAATCGGCTTACCTGTTTCAAGGCAATTTCCTGTACTTGACTGGAGGAAGCAGCCTGGAGTATGCCGTGTGGAGGATCGGCTGAGCTTGCTGATGGGATATCCTCTGTGACCTCATTGGTGGTTGGCTCTTGGGGTATGATGACCGATGACATTGGGGCAGATGTGGGGATCGGCATGGACTTCTGTCGTTTTGGCTGTGCCTCGGCATCTGTTAAGGCTTTGCGCTTTGCTTGGGCATCAGCAACGGTTGGCTAGGGGGCATCGGCACTTGTTGGTTGTGAAGCTTGGACATCTGGTACGCTTGCCGATGTACCCATTTGTTGCTGCAAAACAAGTGTAAGGTATGATATTTAACAGATAAAATGTGAAATCAAAGGGATACCTCTGAAGGTTTGTCAGAAGAAGTGGTGCTTGATATCGGAGGAATTGCCGATGATGATCCAGCAGCGGCTCTTACACCCTGATGATTAATGTTAATACAGTTTGTGATCGGCATGAGTAGAAATAAACAAGGGTTGTTACCTTGAATGCCTTGACTAGGGTTGTAGCAGCAGTCAATGGAGTGGCCCTAGCTATAGCCAATTTGGACTTGGAGGTGATGGTCTTGGCACGGGTCTTCTGGTGAGTCAAAGCAGCTAAGGTGGGGGCGTTGTAGCCGATCGATGATATCGGGGAGACAGGCCGAAGATCGAAGGGTTTTCCACTTTTGCTCATAGATGGTGCTAGGTTGTTAACCTGTCACGAGAAAATTAGTTACTGATATATGAAAGGAAAAAGCAGAAGGGAGTTAAAAGAAACTTACTGCGTCATCAGGGATGGCGTATTCAGGGTCGATCATGTGCCGATATGTGTGAGCAGATGTTGCAAACAGTTGTTCCCTCCACTCTCGCCACCATTGCTTATATGATTCGGTGATGAAAGATACTGGTGTCCAGATGGATAGATCGACATCTGTAGTATCGGCATCGGGGGAGAGTCGCACTACCCTGCTCCAATCTGTTCCACAAGTGATTATTTCTCTAGGTTTGATCACATCGGCAAAACAAAGTTTGATTGGCAGTTGCCCAAAAGCCAATTGACAGGATACTACCGATGGATTGTAAAACTCATACGTAATATTGGTGTTTTTCCCGCTACCGAATATGTTTACTGGGATTGCCCTGGGAGTAATGATGGCCATCATGAGTTCATTATCCTGATTCAGAGTGTCATCGGTAAAGTTGAAAAGAAGGGGGAATCTATTTTCTTTGTCAATATAAGGTACCCAGGCCCTATGATCACGAGAAAGACCATTGTAGAAGCTTTGAAAGAATCTGTCGATCTGGTCTTCATTGGCCTCTGTTCCAGGGAGGACAATTATGGCTTCACCAAAATTGAGGGGTGAGCGTGTTGCCGATTCCTCATCCCCAAGTACATGGTCTTCAGCAATTTCTCGTGGGAATTATTGGGCAAAGAAGTCC
Source organism: Miscanthus floridulus (assembly GCF_019320115.1). Lineage (NCBI taxonomy): Eukaryota > Viridiplantae > Streptophyta > Magnoliopsida > Poales > Poaceae > Miscanthus > Miscanthus floridulus. The sequence continues at coordinate 108,724,409 of NC_089596.1, forward strand.
CATTGCAAACGTTTGTGCATATGGGTATTCAGCCACAGGTTGATAAACCACCATGGGCCTCCTAGGTTGCCGATGGGTTCGCCAAGCAAAAGTTTCTGAGACACTTGATGAAGAAGATGATAAGTGGAGCTCAGAAGGTATCGGCCAAGAGGGAACCTTACACCATTGGCCAAGAGTTCAGTCGCGGGGAGGAAGGCGTTGGTTGGTCCTACTGATCAACCACAGAAGATAAATTTTTCTAACCACATATTCAAGAATGTGGCATGTTCCCTCTGGTTAACTGTCCCGGTCTTCTGGCATTCTTGAATGTATCCTATCCAACCGCCGATGTTGCGGGTATTCACCCTATATTCAGATTTTCTGCCATAGATGGAGCCTTCATCGGCAGTTGAAATATCCAAGCCAGTGAGCATGTAGACATCGGCAAGTGTGGGAGTAGCTGGGCCATGTCTAAACATGAAAGTGTTTGTTGTGTCTGACCAGAAGTAAGCAGCTGCAATCATCATTGACTCATTCTTTTGCATAT